>NC_090311.1:3490000-3757500 GCF_039906515.1 Pseudorca crassidens | reverse complement strand
TTTGGTATTACTTTGATCATTTGACCCCCAAAATGTGCAGTGTGTTAAAGCCCATCGAGAATAATCCCTAGAATTTCCAAAGGAGGTGAGCTGATCAGCAGGTGGTCACCCCTGTCTGTCTCCCACATGAGAGATTTTCAGTTTCTTGGGTCAACGTCAGAGTCGGGCATTACATCAGCTCTAGCACCTTCTGGGAAGAGCTCTGTAACAAGATAATTTGGAGGGAGAAAGCACCAACTTGGGTAAAGAATGCCAGACCCCCCCCCCCACACACACACACACAAACACTGGAATGATGTTTAGGGACAAAACAGACACAACGATGACATCAAAACTCACTCAAACACTTGTAGCTGCAAAAAGATTCCTCTTGTCCCTTATTTTCCATTATTTGGGGCACAGGCATGCTTTCCTGGGCTTGGAGAAACTATGACTGCACACGTCATGCAAAGATTGGAAAGATGTAAAACAAATTAACCTAGAAAAAGTTCTCACTGAGAACTGACGGGCTGTGCAGTTTTGCTGGAGAGAAATCACAGAAGCAAGGGGGAAGAAAGTGCAGCAGGATATTAATACCTGCCTAAGTGAAAATCACTGTAAAAGAGGCGACACCTTGGAAAGCCCTGTTCCCCTTACTCTGCGCTCTGCTCCTGGCCGTAGTTAGGTCTTCCTGATGCGGCCCACGGAGCAAAACGCCTGATGACTCATGGAGCAGATCTGAGCAAGGAGGCAGACCCCTCGGCACCAGAGCGGGAGCTGGCAGCCCACGGGCAGATAAGCGAGCATGCAGGAAGTCCTCTCCCTCACAGGAGGGGGCCGCTGGCAGCTGCTGCCGTGCGGTGACACAGGCTGGAGAGAGGCGGCAGCAGGGAGGGGGCAGAAGAGGACCGAAGGAGTCCAGGAGCATCTCCAGCTTTTCTAGCACAGCTTAGAAGCGCTGCATCCCCTTGGCCATCCAATATCCGTCAAGGGCCAGCCAGCGGAGGGACTCAAAAGAGCTGACAGCCTGACAGTGTGTCTCTTGGAAACCAAAGAAGGAAAAGGATGAGAGTGAAAGGTGAGGAAATGAAGGGACTGACCACCATGTGAGGCGGGAAGCTCCCCCAGATCAAACAATGCAACAGCCTAATATGTGATAACTGATTATCTGTCATTAACGGACCTGGTTTCTTAGAGCACTTTTAGGCTTACAGAAAAGTTGAGCAGAAAGCACGGAGTTCGCATGTGCTCTCTTATCCCACCTGCCCCCCTTCCAGTGCACCAATGATGAACCAACATTAGTCCATTATTATTAACTAGACTGTGCACAGCTTACGTTAGAGTCACTCTGTGTTGTGCGTTCTGCGGGTTTGGACAAATGCGTGATCGTGTGCATCTGCCGTTACAGAGTCATACAGCACCGCCCTAGAATCCCCTGTGCCCCACCTCCACCCACTGATCCCTCCCTCCCTCCCTCCCCACCCCCCACGCACCAGCAAGCACTGATGATAACTGCTTCTTTTTAAAACCCTGTCTAGGTACTTACCATGTACCCAGGACATTCCAAGACCGACACATTTGTTTAGTCAATCTCATGCCGACCTAGGAGGAAGTCGACCTCATCTTACAGGTGAGGATAGAGCACAGAGAGCATGTGACTTGCCCAAGGTCACACCGCTGGTGAATGGATGAAATGAAACCCGCCACCTGGCCCCGAGTCCTAACTGTGTGCCGTGTCTGAGCGTGGGACAGGGCAGGAAAGCAACAGTCGCCACCGACCTGTGCGTGCTACTAAAAATTAAAGACATCAGCTTAAAAAATTTTTTGTGCTAGCTCCTTTACCAGGCAGATCACGAATAATAATGCCTTGCCCATCATCCGCTTCTCTGGTAACAGACTCAATGCCGTCACATCTCAAAGCCAGCAAATGTCAGCAGAGCACCGGCTGTGCACTGGACCCCTCCCAGCCTCTGACCAGAATTGTCATACGGAATCCTCAAAGCAGCCCCTAGAGAGAGACGCCAATATACGCTCCCCCTCCCCCAACCATGGTACAGAGGAAAGGACTTGGCTTTGGTGGAATGCTCTGGTAATTTGCCGAATCCGAACACCTGGTCGAGGGAGAGCTAGAGTTTGAACACGGAGGTGCAGCCCCTGCCCTGCTCTGGCCACTTTGCTCTATCGTGTCTGGACTGAACTGTCCGGAAGTGGTTCCAGCTCGGGCAGGTCCTTCAGCATCTCTGGGCCAAAGGTTTCTGTGTGTCTTTCCAACCTGAGGCCCCTCTCCATCGGCTGTTTTAAAGTCCCCAGGTGCATAAGACGTGTATTAGGCTAATCCACTTCAAAAGCTGGAAATGCTGCTTCTTCTCCAGGAGGAAAGACTTGGGTGTGACCTGGGCCAGGAACACAGCCCTCGCTGGGCTGGCCTGGCTCCTAGCTCCTACGGGATACCCGAAGCACTGCCAGAAGCAGCGGCCAGCCCAGTGGCCGTGATGCCGGTGGGGCAGGGAGGCAGACGTGGACACTGGGGCCATTCTCCCACACCTCCCCAGCCCAGGCCTTCAGGCTGCCTACCCCGGCAGGTCCCAGGCCCCTCACACGCTGCTGCTGCTGTTGGAGTGGAGGCTGACACAGCCCAAGCCTCCTCTAGGGGTACCACCGGGTGGGACCAGCACACAGGACTGGGTCTAGTGGAAATGGGTGTGGAAGAAACACTGGTCCTTACCAGTGTGCTGCAGATGGGAAAGGGCGAGGAACGTGAGAGTTTCTTTCGGGGGGTCATCCCGCTGGCTCTGGACCCGGTCGACTGCTTGGATGGCGAGTCATCACTCACCATCTTGGGTTCGTTGGATGAGAAAGGCGGGAATGCTGGTGCCGCTTTCCCTCTTGGTTTCTTCCCGGTAGATGAAGCCTACGTCAGCCTGCTTGTGAAAGGGCCAGATTCTCCTTTAGGAGGACGGAGACCCCCTGCTGCCCACACATGTGGGTGAGCTGAGCTCCCACAATTCCTCCCAGGCCTGTCCTCTCATCAGCACCCGGAGCGGAGGCTGATGCCTGCTTATTTATGAGACCACACGGCCATCACGCGCCTCGGCTTCAGGAATTAACCCTGCTTCCAAGGCCAATCAATCCCCGTCCCCTCACCTGGTCCCACCTGGTCTGGTCCCCCTCACGTCCCCGGCGCCAACAAAGCCTTTCAGACTTCAAATCAGACACATTGATTGAGTACTCTTGGGTTCGACCTCCTCGGCCGTCAGGAAACTCATGTTGCCTGAGTCCTTGCACGCCCTCATCTCGACGCCTCCCTTAGGGACGGCAGCCATGGCCCTGGGAAAACATCATCCCAGCCACGGGAGGGGAGGTGGCACTCTTCCAGGGCCCAGCGGCCTGATGGCGCTCAGAGCATCCAGCCTGACCGGCCCAGGAGGGGTTGGGGAGGACAGCTCAGGAGGGAGGCGTGATCAGCAAGGTGCCTTGTAAGCCCTTCCCACCAGGCACAGCGAGCACGTGGGTGGGCCAGCCAGCTTCCATTCAGCGTTGACTGAGAACATATACTCTCTTCAGGCCCTGAGCTAGCTTCTGATCACCCGATGATGACCGGGCAAAGGGCACAGGCATGTGAGTAGCCAGGATGTGGGAATCCCTGCAGTGATAAATGGAGCTCAAGGTGTAAATGGGGGGGACTTCTTTCCACTTGAGATGGCCACTTCCCACATGCTCCAGCTTGGGTAACAAGGATTATCCACGTGTGTTCTATAATCTACCAGCATCCCATAACGTGGTGGAAGGGGTAGAAGGGTTTGGTGATGAAGAAAGTTTCCAGTGTGCTGTATCAGCACAGTTCAAGGGTTACTGGGTGCAAAGCTGATGTCATTGAGGATCGCCAAGGCCGGCTGGCATGACCACGAGGTCCTGAGACCCACATTTTCAAAGGACACATCCAAGGGTTGTTCACGGTGCACTCTTAGGACACCTGAATTTGATTCCACATCTCCAGCTGGTATGGTCTGTCCTTCAAACCGTCTAACTCTATCTCCTGTGCTCTCCCTCTTCACCGCCAGCTCACCTGCAGAAAATCGTCCCCAATTCTACCAAAAGGCAGTTTTCCAGAGATGCTGGCAAAGATATTCCACCCTGAGCCCTCTGAGGAAGTCCCAGCTGCCCTTCAGCCGTCGGGATCATGCTCGTGTGACTGTTATAACCACCTCAAGGACTAAACGGCTCTTAATTTGATGTAAAAATGAAATGGCACAACCTCTTCGTCTTCTGTTTTCTTATCTGTAACTTGAAGATCCCATTACCACCTACTTCCTAGAACTGCTGTGATGGCTAAATTCAGGGTTGCCGGGAAATACAGGGTGCCCAGGTGAAAACAGACTTTCAGATACACAAGGAGAGATTTTTAGGGTGAGTAGGTCCCAAATATTGTGTGAGAGACCGACTTATACTAAAAAATTGTTGTTTATTTGAAATTCAATTTAACTGGGCATCCAGTATTTTTATTTGCTAACTCTGGCCCTAATTAAATCATACAAAGCACTTTGCAAGGTGATGAATAGTCAGTCTGGAGGACGGCCAATGACAGCGAGATTTGCTCACAGGTCAGTCTCTGATCCTGGACGATGAGTTTCCAGAGGGAAAGGAACCTCTTATTTTCATCTCTGACTCCTCAGTGCCTGAGTCAGGAGCTGGAATATGGTTCACGTCAGCAGATTTTGAATTAAATGGTAGATTTGAAATCAGTGCTTCTCTGAAGGATGATGGTACATAGAGGCGATTTCTTATCAGTAAAATCCTCCCTTCCTTTTCACTCGTCTGCTGCCCTGTAACGCGAGTGGTTAGTTCACTGTGACTAATTCAGTAAATAGTGGTGCTATTTGCGGTGCTGCCCCACTCCTGACCCCAACTGGGCATCTTACCATCTACAGGGATAAAGAGACATATCGCAGGCAGACCCTTCCGCAGGGGAACACAGGTCCAGCAGACGGTGGGGAGGCAGCAGCGTGGCTCTGTGGTGAGGGATGAGAAGAACTCCTCTGGGGGTCAGTAAGGGTTGGGTGGACATCCTCAGCTGAAGAAAAGCTTGAGCAAAAGCACCGAGAAGGGGAAGAGCAGCTGGGGGTGCTATAACAAGTTACCCCAAACAGGGGTGCTTCAGACAGCAGAAATTATCCTCTCACAGTTCTGGAAGCAGGAAGTCTGACACTGAAGCATTGGCGGGGCTCCCTCTGGGGCCGCGGTGGAGAACGGTTCTTTGCTTTCCGGGTTCCTGTGGCTGCCGGCGCTCTGTGCTTTGCAGCCCATCACCCGACTCCTCCCCCAGCTTCACACGACCTCTCTCCTCCTCCTTGGGTTTCTTTTACCAGGACAGCCGTGATGGGATTTGGAATCCACTCTAGGTCCAGGTGATCTCATCTCAAGATCCTCAATTTAATTATATCTGGAAAGACCCTTTTCTCCAAACAAGGTCACATTCACAGGTGCCAGAGTCAGGGTGTGGACGCGTGTTTCTGGGGCCACCATTCACCCCACCACTATCGGGGGGCAAGGAGCCCTGATGAGTTAGGGACTGTGGGTGGAGCCTGACTCTTAAGGCTTTTCTAGTCAAGGCTGAGGAGCGTGGGGTTGACACACAGGCTTCGGGAGCCCCTGAGGGTTTCCGCCTGGGACCGACTTGCTCAGAACTGTGTTCTGAGAAGCAGGTTCTGGTGCCAGGCTAGAGGGGAGCTGGGAAGGGCTGGCCGAGAAGGGTGTGCAGAGACAAGGCACTCCGGAGATGCCATACTTCGTCCTGGGCCCACCCGCAGCTGGTCCAACGGCTCCCCACTCCACGAGGTTCCTTGAAGGTGGCTCAGGTCTCTGCCTACAGACGGGAGAACAAAGCTTTCAGTCTAATACAAGTTCCACAGATTATGTCTCTGTTTTTATGAGGCTAAAGGAAGCAAATGTCAAAATCGTGGAAGCCACAAGATTGAGAGAGAACTCATCCTTAGGGGTCTAGATGTGTTCAAGGCGTCTCAGCGTCCCCTTCCCCTGAACCACTCGTGACAAAGCAGCAAGAGGAGTCCACAGGGAACAACACGGCCGAGGGCGCACAGGGTGACTCTGTTTGCCAGCATTAGACACCGCCTGGAATGGTCTTCCAACCTCCACTCCAAACCCACTCCCAGAGGATGCCCATCTCCCTCCAGAGCAACCCTACAACGTGACTTCTGTGAACAGAATATTTTAGTATGACCGATATACGGACACACGAAGGGGAAGGCAGAGTGCCCAGCCCTCCTGGGCATCCAGGGAAGCTTCTCAAACTGGTGACACAGCAGCCGAAGCAAACTCCACTCCAGGAGGCAAGAACCTGGCGTCACTCCCCTCCTGTCCGGGTCCCTGGGGAAGGTGGTGGACACTGAAATGGCCTAACTGATCACAAGCCAGCAGACATCTTGTCCTGAGAAGCTGAGGCCACCTGCTTGGAGCCACATGGACGGGGCTGTCCTACCTGTGTCCCCACCTGGGCTCCGAGGATGGTACCTGTTTCTAGAGGCTCGAGTCACACACATTCTGCTGGAGCGTGACTCTCATGAAGACGGGCTGCGTCATGTGGGGCAGTGCTAATTGGATGTGGTTGGAAGCTCAGGAGGGGAAGAGGAGAAAGTCACTGACCTGTGCCGTGACTTTGAGGACACAGCGATGCCACCTCCCAGACGCCGAGCTGCAGCCTCTCCCCCCTCCCCTCCCTCCTCTCCAGGCTGTAGACACCAGGCTGTTTTATTTTCTTTAATCAACTACTACATCTGCCCGTGAAACAGCTGAGAAGGACACAGAGCCTGTTTTGCTGGAACTCCAAGCAGGGAAGAAACTACTCCAGCTGGTATTTTAGAGAGAGGCCCCTACGTTACTCTGTTGCATGCCAATTTCATCCAGGGGAGACCTGAAACTGTTTGCTCAGAATAAGCACCAGGATGTGGGCTCGGACTGCATCCTGGAAGCACCTACCTGTGTGTTACCTTCAGCCGCTGGAATTCAGGATGGTGTGACGGCGATAGAAAGAAGCCCCCGGTACATTTACAGAAGGTACACTCATGTGGAGAGTCGTCCTCCCCACCTCACACCTAGCAGCTGCAGCCACTGAAGACCCCATGACGCACTAGGCGGAGACAGGAGTGTGAGCATGGTGTGTGTGTGCACATGTGCCTGGTGCACTGGCTTGGGTGCACATGGCCGAGCTTGTGTGTGCATTTGTGTGCACACGTGCAGTGCACAACTGGTTGTGCAGGCGTGGCTGTGTGTGCACACGTGTGCATCTGTGTGCACGAGGTCTCCAGATGTGCACCTGGGTGTTTCCAGAGAAATACCCCAGGACACAAGGTCTTGTAAATTCTTAGGCGTGGAGTTTGCTGACCCCAGCCCAGAAGTCCGCATCCACGAGACGGGACTGAGAAAGAAAAGGTGCTGAGAGCAGGTGCCGCACCTGAGCTCCAAGGCCCTGCCCAGGGCTGGCAGAGCGGGTAGGAGGCCAGGCACAGAGCTGTCCCGTGGCTGCTGCCCTGTGACTGTGGAGAGGAGGAAGTTTCTAGAAATTCTGAGGAGGCGACTTTCAATAACCACCCAGGAAGAAGCCCTCAGATGCCAATGGGAAGTGGGGGAAACAGATTTCTTCCAGAGAAGCTGGCCAGGGCCACAGTGATATCAACAAAGTGGCCCCTCGGTGGTCTCGGGAGACAACTGCACCTCCTTGGCCTAAGTGTGCACTTGGAGCAGTGCCCGCCTTGAACTCATGTGGGCTCCCACCCCTACTTACGGTCAAATCCCCGGATTATCTGGAAGCCCCCAAGTGTGGCAGTGCGAGGCTGTACATGGAGAGGGCGCCCGGGGTCGCTAAGCTGTCGCCCGATCCTTCCCACACGCTCCTCCCATCAAAAGAGGAGTTGGTGGGGGACCGTGTCCCCGCTCCCAGCCAACGAGAATCACAAAGCGTTTCTGTTGCTTAAAAAGAAAACCTGGGCTCACTTCCACCCAGTCTCGTGGAAACCAGAGCAACAGAAATCTAGGAACGCCGAGGCCAGGCCACATGGCCAGAGGGCCCTGATTCTGGGGACACTCGTGTGCTTGCAGCCTGTCTGCAGACAGACCGCCAGGACTCAGGGAGGACGAGCACGGGGGCCTGCAGGGAATTTCAGGGAGCACACCACACAGAGAGCGCGGGCAAGCAGGGTACTCTGCTGCTGGTTTTCTGTTGCTTTTGCTCTCGGCATCTTGTGCAAAATCTGCGCTCTTTAATCTCCAGAGGCTTTTCCTCCAGACCCACCCTGAGGAAGGTCACGGGTCCCCATGGAAAGGAGGTGGGAGGCGTCCTATCGAAAATTCAGGAAACAACTGCTCGAATAAAGAGTGAGCTTTGAGGTGGTCTTCTGTCATCCCCTTGAAGAAATGCCCCCATCTGAAGAATGACAGAATCGACCAAAGGAAATCCAGATCTTTCGAAAGCCACGGTCAGAGAACCTGTCTCGAGTAGCCATGACAAGAGTCCTAGAGGCTTGGATCTCACATGCCCCTAACAAATGCTAGACGTGGCCTCAGCTGCCTCGGGGACCCGGGCTCCTGGTACTCTGAACATATGCCTCCACCACCCAGTGCACAAAGCCCGCAAACCATTCTTTTTATAAAGCGTAGAATGAATTCCAGGTCATTCCTAGAGTCCTGAGCTCATCACAGGAAACCAAAGGACAAGTGGTGGCCCCCAGGCTGGGTGTGTCCTCGGCCCCTGTAAGGGCCCTGAGTGTGGGAGGTGTCCCCCAGCTGGAGGCTGTGTTAAGTGGGACCCAGGCGCCAATTCCAAGCTCCTGGGCAGGTCTGATTTCAGAACCACCGCAGGGTCCAACAGATGTGGCAACAGGAGGAGACAAGTGCCTCCGGTCGCTCTCCTGGATGAGCCTGACGTGGACATTCAGCGGACTTACTAACTCTTTTGTGGATTGTAGTACCAGTGAATAGACTAACATTGCCGTCCACTTAAGGGTCTCAGTCTTTGACCTAAGGATCTGAGCAAAGGACTAATACAATCTCCCGTTCTATGAAAGGGTGGAAAGTACCCAGAGCTCGTTTTTGTAAGTTCAGAACAAGGTTCTGCCGCGAACGTTCTAATTAGAAGTAGCCGAGTGCCATCCTGACAGAAGTCAGCTCCATCCTGTTAGAATCTAAACACAGTTTCTAACCACCCCAGCTGGGGTCACAGAAAGGGAAGTAATGTGAGGTTGCTTGCCAGGCTGAGTCCTGGGTGGTGAGGACACAGGCCGAAACTGGGTGAGAACACGGACCTAACACGCCAGGAGCTTCTGAACACAGGTCTTGGCAGCATCTTCTTGGAGACCAGAGCATCTGTACCCTGTTCTACTGAAATCCTCTCAGGATGCAGTTCTAGACAGCACACACTCAACCCTACAGCCCCAGCTGATATGTGATAACAAGCTCTGTAGCAACAGAAGAAGAAACGGAAACACAGAGGACTTCCTGCTTCCCTCCAAGAGCTGGTCATCTAGAAGGGCACCCACATCTGACACGGGACCTCCCTGCTATTTCAGTGGAAGAGAAATGTAAATGCCTTCTCGTGTTCCACCTTCAAGAAGTGAATCTCCTGTCCAGGTGGCGACCCTGAGGTCACCTCACGATGACCGGAGCCCCTGGCCAACAGGCCAACAAGAAAGAGAGTGGAGAGCTAAGGCAGCTGGCAAGAAGAGGCTGCGCGGAAACTCCGAGGATGGAGGCCAAACAACTGGACTTCAGAAGGTCCTGCTACCCCTAAAAGTCTCTCTGCCACGTCTTAGCTTCCTCCAGTTAAGAAATCCATTCTGGCTGACAGTTTCACTAACGTATATACAAATACCCCAAGAAGAGTAAAGAGAACGGAACATTCCCATCACAGAACGACTGTTTCATCAGATTGCTTTCCGCACCTCCTAGAGATACACACTCAGCTTTTTCCAAAGTATGTTCTGCCAAGTCCTCCACGCAGGAGCTGCTCTGGATAGCACTCAGCATTCTGCATGGCGTGTCTCCTTTGTGGATATCCACGAGGCATGTGAGACAGACAGTCGAGCTCCTTTCCCACAGGATTTCTCAAAACCTTATGAACATTGCTTACCTAGAGTTTCTCCTCTTTCCTGACTCAGGACCATCTTGGCCATTAGACGTGTTACTACGGCCTGGGAGATGTGGCAGGAAGGAAGGGAGTTCATCTCTGAGTTCCATTCAGGCTAAGCCTCCCGTGCAAACTGGGCCCCAGGAGGGAGAGATGCTGAGGGTGCCGTCCTAGGACCCAGGAGAGAACAGAGAGGGGCGGTAGGCTTATAACCAGCTGCTGATGCCCTACCCAGCGGCTTTGTCCACCACGATTTTCTGAGGTGAGGACAGACTTCCTCCCTGCGGCCCCAGGGCTGCCTCTGCAGGCCCATCCACCCGACGACCTCCTCGCCACTCAGAATCCGTTCTCTGTCGTATTCAGCACCAGAGCAGCCATCCAGGTAACCAACCAAGGTGATGTCAACACCAGAGCAGCCCCGCACCAGGTGACTAAGTGGGCACGTGCACACACACACACACACACACACACACCCAGAGCCAGCTGCCTCCTGTAACAGAGAGCAGTTTTGTGGGATTCTGACCAGACCCTTTCCTATTCACGTGCAACTTTTGTGATAAACCATCAAAGCAGCTCGAGTAATCCTGGAAGCTCCAGAATTAGCCCCATGAGTCCCATGCCCTCTGCTTTTGCTCCTTCCTTGGGGCACTAAAGGGAAAACAGCCTTCACCCGGCAGCCGTCCACGCACAAGGCATTTCATTTGCCCCTCAGAGCATCTCCTCTGGTCCAGCTCGGGCAGAGTGAGAGGTGGTTGAAGGTAAATGGATGTCGTTGAATTTGTGTTCGGGCTGACCCAGAGCAAGGGAACGTGGTCGTGCGATGGAACTTAAGTTTAACGTCTGAGTGTGAATTTCCAGCTATTACATCTGAATTTTTTTAAGGCCAAAATATTTACAATGAAGCTCTCTCATTACCAAATTCAATAGATACGCCTCTCTTTTCATACAGTAGGCACGTTCCTGAGCAACTACATGAGACGAGAATTTTTAAAAATCAAATTATATTTTTCAAAGTACTTGGAGAGCTTTCTATTTAAAAGAATCCCACCAGGAATCCTCCCTGAGAATGAAGAATCCTATTGTAATGCAAATGATCACCTCCTAATTTATCTGTTTTCTAAATTCAAATAAACTCCAGTTTATTCAAAATGGTCAAAGAGCGGGGTCTTGTGGTTAATTGAATATTCATGTTAATCTGGAATCACCATACATACCTTGTGTTGATCACTAATTTTCAAGAAACAAGAATATAAAGAAATACAATAAAATACACTTAACCATGAAAGGGTGCAGAATCTAATTACTTTTTCTTTGACAATCCAAAGGCATTTTGGACCTCAAATTGTCGGACAGTCATGGGATCTGTTCATCCCTTAAACCTGCTCAGACCTGAGTTTCCAGAAAGGATTTTAGGCTGAAGCAAACTGATCTGGGGAAATGACCTGGGAGTCTCATTTTTGACGTAGGTCTCCTGAATTATTTTTTACCTTCTTCTCTATTTCAAAAAAAAATAGAGTTCAGAGTGTATATTTTTTTATGTCCTGGAAATGCATGGTCTCCGATTCTTTGGATTGTTTGAATATGCCGTTGACAACATCTGCACCGGTAGGTCCCCCTTTCAGAAAGCCAGTCCCATTCAGAATAATAAAGCAAGACTTAGCTGTTCTTCTCTGCTTGTTATCTAATGAGGTGTGGGAAAGGCCAACAATTCCGGGATATACCAGGCTTACAGACAGTGCCTGCCCTAGGAATAGATGGTGATCTTGATTTCATACAATGATGAAGGAAATGATTCGTTTCAAAAGCAAAGCGCAGAGCATCCGTCCTCCATCGCCGAAGCAAAGTCTCATCCCTTTGCTTCTTTCCAAATACCCTTCCATCCACGCTGCAGGCTTGAACTTGTTAAGAACACTACAGCCCAAGTGCTTGATGTTTTAAAATCTATCCACTTCCCTGTCGTTTGTTAGAACTGCTTTTCCGAGGAATCCTGCGACCATATATTCCTATTTAAGCAAATAAGGTTAGCTCCCTTTTGCCATTCACAATTCAACAGTCCTCCTAAATTAATTTTTCCAAAAGTAATTCAAATAAAGGCTTCGTTGCCACTGCTCTTTCCTGAGACACAAGGTTGAATAAGGCATCTGAATAAAAATGCGTATTACGGCCCTTCTTTAATATTTAAGCATGACATTCATTGATTTGTTTCTTGTTTTCTGCAAACCTTGACAACATGATAAAATAAATCATAAGAACAAAATATAGTGGTAACATCTTTTATGGACTTCACATAGTCATCAATCTCAAACTGTGAGGGAATTATCAGTACAGCAAAAAGATCTATGTTTTAAGAGCTCCAACAGCCCACTAGCTGGAGGTTTTTCACAAGCAAACTCAAGGCAAGTGACTGATAAGCACCATTATTATTTTCTGAGAGCCTAGTTTATGGTGTGTTGCGGACGTGTTGGCGTATATGTTTCGGAAGCAAAGGTCTGATCAATTCTAAGTAGACATCTAGTAACATATAAAAAATATAACAAGGCTTCCTGCTGAGCGACGTTGTAGTACCCGCCATCCCGTGTCAGCGTGACAGGCCCTGTATTGTATCTCTCATTACATTTAATACAGAATTAACCTTTCTTAATGTGATATACTACATATGAAACATGGATCAACCTCTAGGTATCTGGACACATTCCCATTGTATTTGTGTTTTGACTTTTAGCAACATCATTGTAAATAGAAAAAAACAAAAAAGCCTTGAATTGTCACATAATAACAACCTCTTGGACACTCCATAGGCAAAAGAGCTGGAGAAGAATATTGTTTCGAAGTAATCCCATCTGGAGCTGGTGCCAGAGTTCAGGATAATGGAAGAGTCTGGAGCCTGTAACGCCAAGCACAGCAGAGTTTTTTCACCATCATCAGCGCCTTCACTGGTGAAACTGTGTCCATACCACACCTTCCAGGTGACACAGAAACCTGCAGCCTATGACCCAGCTGTTGGCGAAGCTACCATGGGGCCTCTGGACGCTTGGAAACATCTGAATAGTGTGTTCCACGTGATTCTTTTGTCCGTTAAGCATTATGTTCATGCAGCCTAAGTTATGTTTTCCTTTTTTTGAAAAAAATCCACAATTTCTTGCCCGTGAATGCCGGGCCCTCAGTGGGGCTTAAAGTTTTAAGGGAAAATCACCAACAAGGGAAATGTTGGCCGCTTCGAATCCAGTTGCGACAAACTGCAACACGAGGATTATTCCGCGAGATCTGAGTCATTACCAGCATTTTCTCCAAGCATGTCACAGGGCTGGTAATGCAGAGGAATCATCTAAAACTCTGAAATGACGTTCCGGAAAGCACAGCGGCTTCAGTGCATCGAGTGGAGCTTTCTATCTGGAAAATGGGTAAATGAAACCTCTAGAGGCGGGGGGCTTCCGTCTCGGGATTGCAGGAGTAAATATTAAGACGTTTTCTGACAAGCTGAATATCCGTGGTTTCCCACAAAGTCTCACCATGCTTTGCACTCCATAAATATCACTCCTCTTCCCTTACAATTTGAACTCCTTGAAATAAGATGCCAAGGTCCACGAAAGCACAGCTGCACTTTCATTGGCTGGAATCTCAGGCCTGCCCTCATTTACATAGGTGGGCACCATTCATCACCCTCATAATTAATTCAAGTCAATTACACCATTCTAAAATATCTCCTCTCCCAGGCATGTTGCATTCTTACCACCTACTTTTAATAAAATTATACTCACTATCCCTCTGGTTGAGTCACTGTAACTCCTGGAGGTTTTTTTTCTCTCTCTCTCTTCTTTTCATTATTCTAACCAATTAAAGTCACTATGATTTTCTTTACTCGGCCTAAGAGAAATACCATCAGTATTATTGCTTGTTTGACATTTTGGTTTTCCATTTGTTAAATTTTATTAGCAATATTAGAAATTTGAATTACTGTATCTTCGCAGCCACAAATGTTCTTTTGAGGAGTTCGTGCGCAGTTGGTGATGCTATATACATCCACTGTAAACCTTTCAGAGTCTGCATTTCAGTGCGGACTGCTAAGGTACCACCGGATAGGCAATTGGGAGAGAAATCATGGCGAGTGCAGAAAATGCCACCGGTGGCTCCAGTGAAATGTGGAGCAGGGGATGGCCCGAGGATCCCCCAGTCTGACCTGAGTGGTTGCTTCCCGGAGGTCCTTGATTTTTAGGGTCATAAAATGAAGCCTCTGCCCTGAGCCAACCCTTGCTGCAAAAACTCTAACAACCACATGGGGAGAGGTTTTACTCAATTGACTGATAAACCAAACAATGGTCAATTTACCCATAAACACACTATATTTTATTCATTGATCTTCAGTTTCCAAGTCAGAGAACCAGGAAAGAGCAGAAGGGGTCGTGCACACCTTGAATGAATGGGCGGAGGGAAAAATGTGTTAACCAGATCCCAACACACACAGCACCTGCCCTACCACCAATGCCCACCCAAACACACTACACACTCACGGAACCAGAGACTGCTTCACCAAGTCCCAGAGCCTCCCCACACTGACTTGCAGCTCAATCATGTATTTTCCTGGGATCCCTAATTAACCTCCCTGAGATGTAATTAACTTGCTGAGTTTGGCTGGGGTGGTAGTGTTAGTCATATCATACGAGGGAATAAATCTTTAACAATAACCTGGAATGTTGGCTCCATGAGGGCATGGACTGTGCTTATTGTGTTCACCGTACGTCCCCAGTACCTACAAGAGTGTGTGGTATACAGTAGGTGCGAAGTAAATGCCTGCTGAGTGAGTAAAGCCCTTAGTCACCTGATCCAGGCTCAGTTTCCCCATTCTATCTCAGCATGCCTGGAGGCGTTTGCTGGCATCAAGCCGCTGTGCCTCTGTTTCCATCTATAAAATGGAGACATTAACAGTGCCCACCTCAAAGGGCTCTTCTAGGACTGAGTAATTATATATATTTATATATATATATATATATATATACATATATACATATATATATATGGTGTGTGTGTGTTTGTATAATGGAGACAGACAGACACACAGAGAGGAAATAGCACATAGCCTGCTCTCAGAAGAAAAGGACACTCTTATTAATTTTGCGTGGGGCTACCATTTATCACAGCTAGTAACATGGCTTCCTGAGCTGACCCAGCTTTGAATACACCTGAAGATCCTAATGAGATCAATTTTCTATTTCTAGAAAAATCGTGGAGGAATTCCAGGACTTGGAACAAGCCAGTGTCTCCGATCATTTCTTGTATCTTATCATTCCACACCATCGTACCATTTAAAAATCCAAACTGAAGAGACCCCGTGAAGAGTACGTGATTTCACAGAGGAGAGATCTACGGAAACCTTTAATTCTGTGTGTAAATGATACATTAGGAATATTTTTCCTTCTGAATACTAATATATAATTCTTGCAGGAAAAAAAAAAGCCACGTGCGCCTTCTTATGCAGTGGCCTGAAAAATAATCTATAATATTGCATCAATATTCACTTAATAAAGGAGGAAGTTTGCATTGCTTATGGTATTTCTATTCGGTTCCCCCAGCCTGTAGATATTATGTACAAGAGTCGGTCCAGCAACATCTCTATGCCTTGTCAGTCATTTAATTAAGCAAAGAAAGCTTGCTATTCATTTTATTTCTGTATATGTTAATGTTAAAAACTAATAGAAAACAGCTAGTAAATTGTCCCCTGCATATATTGGACACAGCAACAATTACTCTGGTGGAGAAGATATAATAAAAGACGAAATTTTAATAGTATCTTTATTCCATTTATTCTCTTGGGCTTCTGTTTCAAGGTACTGTAGAAATTAACAATTATTTCTTCTCATTGTTTTTGATGATCTTTTTCTATTATCCTCCTACCCGACTTAAAATAAAAAAATAATTTAAACTTACATTTTTTTAATCAATTTTATGGTGCCCTGAGATTTACATTCCAGGCATGAGGAAGAACTGAGAAAAATCAGAAAATCACCCAGAGCTTTCCCTTCTTGTTCTTCTGACAACTAGTTACGGCCATGCCCGTCAGTAGTACAACTGAGATGATCTTGATTTCAACTCGGAGATTCACATAATAAAACTAATTATCTTACACGTCACTGTATCAACAAACATGTCTGCCTTGTATTTATGAATGTCTGTCATATGGTACACCTAGATAGTTGACACAGCTCTACTCCATAAAGCAATTAACTCAGTTTATATGGCAAATTGTCTAAGGATTTCTCCAGAATGCTTGGGGAAATCTACAAACTAAAATATTCTCCAATTTATTGACATGCTACCACGTTGAAAAAAGTAGGCCACCAATAACCAGCTTTCTTTGAAACCTGGGATCTTATTATTATCAGTGTAGGGACTAGGAGACCCCTGGCTTGGCTGAAATATAGAAGACCGATTTTACCTTGTAAAGAGGTCTTTTGTTCTTTGTTTTGGCAAAAAAAAAAAAAACACGTGTTCATGATGAATAAAAACGTGCTATTAAGACAATATTATTTAAAAGTGGAAAGTTTTCCTTGGTGAGAATCTCATCAGAGTCACTTCTGAGACCCTGGAACATGTTCAGTTCAAGTCCCATTTGGTTTTCTGTGGGATTGCTCAGATTCTCCATGGAGACATGCAGGTTCACCAGCCCTGGGAGGTGTAAACCCTTGTGACTCTCCCTTAAATCCACAGAGCCATGAGTCCTCCCAGGTCCAGTGAAATCAACCAGCCTGGAAATGCACACGTTGACTTGCACATACCTGCTATTACCTAAGTGTGCTGTTTTCCCATTGATGCATAAAAAGTCGCCACAAATTTAGCCACTTAAAACAATACACAGTTACGAGCTCACAGTTTCCATGGGTCAGGAGTCCAGCCAGAGCTTAGCTGGGGTCTCTGCTCAGGGTCTCAGGCTGCAGTCACGGTGTCAGGGGGGCTGCGTGTTTCCGGAGGTTGGGGACCTCTCCTAAGCTCATGTGGTTGTTGGGTTGTTCCTTGTGGTTTTAGGACTGAGGTCCTACTTTCTTGCTGGTTGTCAGCCATGGGCTGTTCTCGGGTCCCAGAGCACCCTCACCCTGTGATGACCTTCTTAGGGACCCTCTAACAACATGGCAAGCTTACTTCCTCAAAGCCAACAGGAAGGACCCAGTCCCTCTTTAAAGGGCTTTTATCTGAGTCACTCAGGCCCACGCAGGAGAATCTCCCTGGAATTCATTCAAAGTGAAGCTGACTGGGGAGTTGATTACATCTGCAGGAAAGTTCCATCTTTACCAAAAACTGTAATCAAATCACGAAGCAGCATCCCATTCCATTCACAGGTCCTGCCCGTACTTCAAGGAGGGGGTTATACAGGGCGGGGGAGAGGGGGAGGATAGGCCCCAGGGGTTGGGAATTTGGTGGGGCATCTTAGAATTCTGCCCACCACAATAAAGGAATCTAGAATATGAGTGCTGTATGAACCTAGGAAAATTATCTAAAACCTGGGAATTTATCCCTAATTTGCCTTAAATGCCTGGAATTTTCAGAGATATAAATAAATCCAAAAGCAATTATTGCTGCGCCTGTTATTTCTAAGGCCACCTCGGGGAATCATCTTAAATGAGCTCATCTCCCATACCCCAGCTCCCCTTGAAACAAATCTTTGCTCAGATAATTATGAAAAACTACAGCAAGTGCACTTCTTGGAGGGAAACTAACAGGAAACCTCAGTTTCGTTCACTGGGATGCCTGTTTCCAGCCAGGGATCAATAGGTTCTGCTGGGCCTGGATGGGGTTGGGATGGACTGGCCTGTCCTCGCCCTGCACCTGATCACCTTGACTGTGTCCACCAGCTCGTCCCCGAAGTACCTAAGAACTCTCCCTTCTCAGCTGTACCAAAGGGCCCAGATTTGAAATCTCACTCTGTTTTCAGCTAGTCGCTAACCTCTGGCCCGTGACTGCTTCCATCTGCCCTTCCTGGAGTCAGACTGATGATGCTCAGCTCAGGCTGCACCCAGCTAATCACTGCCTTCCAACAAGTCTACCCCATCCCTTCCCTTAACTCCACTACTCTTGTTCCAGTCTTGTGAGACCCTGAAAAAGCCTCCCAACATGTCCCCCTCCTGCTCCCCAGAACGTGTAAATATACCACCTTCCATGGTCAATGGGACTTTGCTAGTGGGATTAAATTAAAGACCTCGGTGGGGAGATTACCCTGGATTATTCAGGTGAGCCCTCGGTGCAATCCCAGGGGTCCTTCTCGGAAGGAGGCAGGAACAGAATGAGAAGTAGAAGAGGCGAGGCGGGAAGCCAGAGGTGGAGTGATTGAGGAAGGGGACATGAGCCAAAGGATGCAGCAGCCTCTGGAAGCTGGAGAAGGCTAGGAAAATATCTCTCCCCGGGAGCATCCAGAAGGAGCCAGTCCCGTTCACCTTGACTTCAGCCCAGTGAGACTGATTTTGAGTTTCTGACCTCCAGAACTGTAAGACTATAAATCTGCCTTGTTTTAAGTCTCTAAATTTGAGGTAATTTGTTACTGCAGCAACAGGAAGCTGGTGCAGGTGGGGAAGGATGTCCTTCTTCAAGGCCTCCTGATCGTCAAGGCTCCATCTCTCTCCAGATGCTGTATTGGTGTGAGCTGGGCTCAGCTCTTTGAACGGGGCCTTCTTTTTAAGCCCAGAACACAGTGAGACTAGACCCAGAATAAAAATTAGTCACCCAAGGGGCAAGAATACCAGCTATGAGCTGAGGCTGGACGATTCCTATATTGGTCCATAGAGGAAGGCAGGAGCCACATTGTTGGGACATTGGTCAGAATCAGAGTCTTTTCTGTCCCCACTCCTGCTGCAGGAATAATTTCACATGGTGTGTGATTTATCTAGAAGAAACCATACCTGACAAACTTTCATTTGCCTTAAATGATGAATTAAAATAAAAAAACAGAAAGACTGGAGTGCTAGTATATTCATTTCATAATTTAACAGACACACTGCTCAAGACTAAAGAACCAAAACTAGAGCATTAGACACATTATTTAAATTAAAAATGTAACCAACTGAAATAATATTAATGGTGATATCAAACATAGGGATAAGTTAGTGAGATTGGTATACACAGGGTTGACATCCAGGTGCAGCAAGGCTGTAATCACTCTTAAAGTATTGAAATGGTTCCACAGAGCTTGGGGAACAGTCACTGCTCCTGTCTCTTCCCCTCCCCATCACCTCCCTCTACCAGTCCTTCCATTGGATTCCATCCCCTGATTTAGCAACTAAACGGTTAACAGCTGGTGTCGCAGCACACCTGTGGAACCTACCCCAGCACCTTGGACAGCGCCCACACCTGTTGACTAATGCCTGGGTGCACCTGTTGTCAAAGACTTTCAATATGTCCCCTGAGTATAAGTAAAATCCTTATCTTCTACAAAAGTATAAATTCACATTGTATACATCCAAAAAACGAGTACTAGAGTTATAAGCACATTACCTTCAATTATGAAGGCCAACCAGAGCAGGGAGAACAGGAAAGTTACATCTAGGGAGCAGAATGGAGTGGAAGGGGCAGGGTAGGGAGTACTGCTTTCCATCCTCATTGCTTCTGGACAAGTTATTACCATCTACATGTTTCCCTCTATTAAATAAAAATTAAATGCCTCCTGTTCAGCAAGTCCCATGTCATGCCCCTCTTCCAGGATGTGGAAGAGGGTTACACATCCCAGGCTTCCTGCAGCTATAGGTTGGGACCACGTTACTGGTTCTAGCAGGTGGGTTGTGGGCCAAAGCCCAGGAGAGTGAAGGGGAGGTTTTAGTGCTCTCTCTCTGGTCCTGCTGTTGTGACCTGGCAGCCATGTGTTGAGATGGGAATGGCACAACGTGGGAGCAGCCTGGATTACTGAGTCACCAGGTGGAGGACAGCCAACGGGGGTTGCCACCCAGAGCATGCTTTGCATGGATGAAAATAAGCTTTGGGGTTTTGTTACATCAGCAAAACTTGGCCTATCCCAACTAATACACTGTAAAAATAATGGCATGTCTGGGTGTATCATCTATGTGTCATATAAACTTTTAGATGAATGGAGTGTCCACTCCGCCACCATATCATACAGGATGGCAGGGCTCCCCCCATCACTCAGCAGGTTGTTTTTACTACATCAAACCATAAATGTCAATGAGAAGAAGCAACTGATGCTGTAAATCAGTACTATCTCCAATGTGCAAATAATCAATTCCAAATGATCTTTTGGTTAATGAAGGACAAGTTTTTTCCTTTCCTTTCCATTTCTTTTTCCTTTCTTCTGTATTTAAGCAATGCCCCTCAACAGACAGAGCAGGAGGCTGTGTTGCCCAAGATTAGGCATCTCTCAGGAGCAGGGCTGGGTGTGTCCTGTGGTCAAGGTAAGTGAGTGTCATACCTGTCTTTAAAATGTTCTGCTCAAAGCATCTCTTACTGTTTAAACAAACACCTAGGGTAATGGACAGTAGACTCATTTGTCTGAGAGCAAAATGTTTTCTGTCCCTTGATTTGAAGAAAATAAATGAGTGCAAGTCCCCGCATCCATAAAAAGCTACCTATGTAGCCACCTGCTCCAGTCTTCTTATGAACCTTCCAGAACCTTCCAGAGTGTCATGGTGGAGAGAGAAGGGAGAAAGTGGCCAGGCCTATGATGTGGCAGGGACTCAGTGACAGGCAGTTACAGCTTTGCCACCCAAGGAATAGCTGTTAGGATCAAAGAGTGTTTCTCCACCACCATGCCTAACAGCACTGTTGCATGCTGACAGGGCTTCAGTGTGGGCAGCCCAGGACACGGAGAGGCAGAGAGCAAGCCTGCAGCTCAGCCCTGATTCTTAGAGCCTTGGAGTGGCCGCTGAGGCTTTGCAACCTGCATCTCTGTTAAGGGGAGCTACTTCCCAGTAACTTGGGCTTGCGTTTGCTGAGAAGCATGTGGCCACTTTTCATATATTTTTAATATTCTAGTTATCATGCAAAATCTCATCAATGAGAAAGTTTAAGTAGTGTGCAAACAAGGCAGCCTGCCGAGCCACTTTAAGATACCTAGGACACCATGTCAACACGCAAACCGCATGTTGTGTTTCTGATTATATTTAATAACACAAAATTAGCTTTTCTTCACGTAACATATTGTGTCTGCAACACTATTTGTTTGAACTAAAAACACCCTTCTTACTTTTCCATTGTAATAAAAGGACTCATGTGGTGACCAAAATTTCTAGCCATTTTTATGCATTTGCAAAACAGTAGGAACATGGAGCAATTCTCCTCTGAAACCAGCCAGAGAGGGACGTGCTGAAATGGGCTCCATTACCCAGGGGCGTGGTGGATTGTTCCAGACATCTGGGATTGGAGCACTCAGCGGTTACTCGCAGGCAGACCCAGGCCATGCCATCCTGAGGGCATGGTTCCCATTTCTCCTTCCTGCACCCGGGTCTGTGCAGATAAGGCCAGAAACGTGTCAGCAGGCAGCTCATCTCATGCACTCCAGCCTCTCAGGGCTAAGCAGGGAGAGACCAGCATCAGGCAAGGAGGGCTTGGGATGTGTCCATGTTGGCATCCATGCAGGCTGGGGCAGTAACTGCTAAAGGGGGTAGTGGGGGGACTGGGCGTGACCCCTCCAAGTCGAGGAGACGTGCCCACCCAGTGGGAGCACAGGGGTTTAGCGCTCATACTGCTGGTCTTGGGGTTCACTCTGATGCTAGACTTTTCCATCCCCTGTTGCTGTCCCAAATAATTTTGAGTTCAAATATAAAGTTTACTTCGTGTTCATTTCTAAGCTGGCAAAGATCATGGGACATGGTAGAGTTTGAGGCTGGGAATGAAGGGAGGATGGAGCTCCTAATTCCTGTATCCTTTTTCTTTCCATGCTTCCTTGTTCTCAACAAATTCTCCGTAGGCTTTTATTAAGCAAACACAAAAGATAGGAGGATCCCTCTGGCAGCCTCTGTTACTCAGTCCAAGACACAGGAAGGCCCCAGGCTAGAGTTCCCATGCGCATCTGGGCTCTTGTACAATGTGACGAGTATTCAAGATGGACGTGCGGCTCTAAACAGAAAATTCAAAACAGACTCCTGATCACTGACAGTCTCAGAAAGAACCTGGGATTCGCCTGGATTTAGTTCTGATTTAAAGTCATGAGGAGAAGTGGGGGTCAAAACTACACCCAGACAGTGAGGTTGCTGGTGACAAGGTGAGGAAGGCAAAGGCCATTTTCACGGATGGACAAAAGGAGGAAAATTTGCCTTGACAGCTTAATATGAAGAAAAGGATGAGACTATTTCCCCCAAATATTAAACCCAAGAGCATATTGTGCAGTGGTAATGCAACTAGAGCAAAAGTAGCTATTTAAATATCTTCCTTCTAGAAAAATCTAGAGACGCTAACACTACTATTAGATGTTGCTTTACAAGATTAATGTAGTAATAAATAGCATGCAGCTGATAGTAGTAAAAATTATATTCCATCTTCAAGAATCCCTACCCCAACAACACAGGGAAATCTTGAAAAATACTAGTAATGGGGAAGAATTCCACTTTCACGTATCAACGTATACTACTGTGCACGTCACACGCAGCACACTAGGTGACTCCAGAAAATCAGACCACAGCCAGACAGGGAGCTTAGACTAAAAATGAAAGTCCTGAGATAATTAAGAAAACACGTGATGTCCAATGGATGCAGGAGAGAAAGATTATTCAGTGCCTGGTGCTAAATTATTAAAAAATTAATCTAAATCCTTATTTCATATCTCACAACAAATAAATTCCAAATGAAAATAAAAAGTAAGTGAAAAATAACATGTAAGGACAAGTAATAAATATACATGATTTTTAAAAATATACAAGTTTAATGTGAGAAAGGCCTTTCCAAGCACAAGACCTAAATAAGGAAACAGAAGAAATTATTAAAGATTTGTGTAAATAAAAATTTAAAAAAATGCTAAAAGGGGACATGCCTAATATACAATTAAAATGGAAGCCAACTGAGAGAAAACGTTTGCTAAATATCAATCTATGACTAGCTCCTGGTTATTTGCCTTAAGATAAAAAGGAATATTCACAAATCAATAGGAAAAAGATGAACGGAAAAGTGGGCAAATAACCTGGCAAGGTGATTCCCAGAAGAGAAATATGAATGGTTAGTAAAGTTCTGAAATAGTGAGCTAGATCACCCAGAGTCACAGGTAGCCAATTATCCAGGGTTCTTACTGTGTCTCTGTTGTTAACTCAGTAGGGTTTCATCTGTTTCTTTTGTTTTTCTTTGCTTTTTAGTGATGGTATCAGGGTCCTCATTAACCTGGTCAAAGGGAAGGGCCATTCTCGTGTCGCTAGGTGAAACTTTAACTTGCTGAAAGCTTTCTAGAGGGAAATTTGGCAATGCACGTAAAGTTTATTTAAAATATGCACGGTCTTTGACCCTGTGGTTCCATTCCTAGGGATTATTCTGAAGGAAAACTAAAATAAGTTCAAGAATTAGTTTACTAAGTTCATACAGTAATTAAGTTCAACACAGTATTATTCATAAAATTCAGAAACTTTGTATCCTAAGAGTGAGGGCCACAATCCCCATCTCTCAGAAACCCCGTGAGGACTCAATCCAATGAAACACGTAGAGTCTGGCACAGAGCTGGTTTGTATTATATTATTACCCTTGTTGTTGTTGTTGTTTAGCCATACGAAGAACTATGAGGTGCCGTTAAGAAAAATGTTGGCGAAATACACGCATTCACCTGGGAAAATTTGAGATACAGTAAATGCGGAAAAAGCAAGCTACAAAACAACACTTACAGGAAAATCCTGTTTTTGAAAAGAAAAATATATATGATTATGTATCGTAAACGTTCTGAAAGGAAATATACAAAATGTTAATAGTGCCTATCTATGGATTCTGGGACAATACAGTCATTCTTTTATTCATAATTCTCTGTATTTTCTTATTCATCTACAATGATTACGTATTTCTAGGGCAATAAAACACATGAAGTATTTTATCTAGGAAGACTATTTAGATACAAAGGAAATACTTGTGATACAATGGACAGTGAGAAGACAATCCAGCTGGCATACGCACCAATTTCAACCTTGTAAGAGCATCTGTGCACGTGGAGGAGGGTTGGAGGTTTCTGCGGGCAAATGAGCATAGGTGCGTCGTGTGATGCTGGTACCTTCTCGGGTGAGGAAAGAGGGGCTCGTGCCCTGCACCCTGAACTTTACAAGCTCCTGCTCTGGCTCCTCACCTGCTCATAAGACAAGGTCAAGAAGACCCCAGGGTGTAAGCTCACCTGGAGTTCGTGGCCCCTGGCTGACCCCAGCCCGTCTCCTCTGTGACCTGCCCTGTTGAAGGCACGTCCAGTCAGAGGCTCCAAGCCTAGCCCAGGGGCCACTGTGGGTGCACGTGAGGGGGCAGAACTCGTGTGTAAGGTCCTCAAAGTGCAAGAGGTGGTCAGAGGTGGAACGCGTGGTCCAAGGCTAGGTGCCAGCTCTCCCACTGCCATGCTCAGGAGTCCCACACCAAACTCTAAACTCTGGCCTCCCTTCCAGGGAGCCAGGGAAGCATCTTGGCCAACAGAGGACAAGCAACGGCATCTATCCGACAGCCTGGTTAGTTGCGTTGGTGACTCTTCCGTATTGAGTCCCATGGCCTGTGTCTATATGACTCTTACTCCGGACCTACAATTTCAGGGGTGGGCTCAGGTGGTGAGGTTATCGCTATCACTGCTGCTGTTGTTGTTGATATTTTATTTTCTTTACTATGGCTGCAAGTGGCCTTTTTCATTACAAAAATTAGAAATAAGGAAATATCGGCTAAATGGCGCATTTCCCTTAGAATGAGGGTTGTGGCAGCCTGCCGGTGGCCCGGTCCCCACCCCAGGTGGCTCACAGGTTGGGTATCCACTCCTGTCCAGGGCCTGTGGTCAACCTCTGCCCCCCCCCCCAACCCCCTGCATTCCTGTGTTGGCTTCTCCGGATCCAGAGGCCTCTACCAGCCCTGGCTTCATGGCTGCCACAAAGTTCCATGCATGTTGCTCCTGGTCACATCCTGGAGGCCTGTAGCTCCTAAATACTTTGGTTGCTTGTCCCAAAAGTCTGGGGGCTTTTCCAGCAAGACCTGCATTTAGGTCCTGAGCAGAGGCTCCTGGCTGACCATTGGCTTGTAGATCTACCTCTGCTGCCCCCTCTCTCAAGGGGGACCTCCAGCTGTGAGCAGGGCTGAACCTCGGAGTCCATCTAATTTTCAGCCTCTCTTCAGACCAGTCCCTACTTTTTCCTCCGCGTGTGTGTGTGTGTGTATGTGTGTAAGTGCACAGCAGGAAATGAGTTGCTGTCGCTGGTTTTCAATAGTATGACCATTACCAGCTCTCCCAGGCTGACAGTGGCATCGACGCGGCTGCTCTTCAGGGAGAGTGACTGTGATGAACGGGACCCCAGGGGCGCCTGCTGGACCTTCAGACAGCACCTTGCTCCCTGTCTGTGCAGAGGCGCTGGGACCCGAGGGCCCAGGGGGCACCCGGTGACGTGGACCAACATGCACAGGGCATAGCAGTAGTAGCTGCTCGATAAATGCTGGATGAATTCAGTTTGCTCCTCGGGCTCAGGAGGAAATGGGACCAGCTCAGTGTTAAAACACCGCAAGACCAGCCTGGCCTGGTTCTGTTCTACGCGCAGACACGGATGCTCCTTCCTCGGGCTTCAGAGGCACAGGGCAACCCTTACGTGGGTTTTAACCTGGAGAGAATTCACAGATTCATGATCTTGGATGGGAAAAATTACTGAAATGTGGCCTGTCTTTAATCCTGAATGCAGGCAACAGACCATGGTGCTATTAGCAGTAAGGATAGAAATCAAGAGATGCTTTGAGACATCTGCTACAAACACAATGCGACATGGAATGTCAGTAATTCTCAGCATCCCTTCTGCAAAGAGTGTTGACCATCCCTCCACCAGACCAGGTCACCATTGTGTTAAAGGAGCACATGTCATGCATTTACTATAGTGTCTGTACCGTCCATACGTTTTTGTCAATATTTGAAAACTTAATTTCGGTTATTTCAACAATATTTGGTTTCATTTCCTAGATTTTTAAAAATCATTTGAGAAGGGGGTCCTGAGACCAGCCAAATGCCAAAGGTGTCCATAGAAGAGAAATTGTCCGAGCCCCCCACCTTCAAATGTGCCATGAGCTTAGCGCCCCATTAGTCAGTACCTTCAGGTTGTAAACTAGGCAAAATAGATATTTTCCAAGGGAACCAGTCCTCGTTTCATATGTCCTAGCTTCCTAAATTTAAGTGGCAACTTCAACTTTGTTCCAGCACTCGGTGCCAGGAACACAAGATGAAAGAGGGCTGTGGAACGAAGCCAACCACAACCCAGCCCCCGAGCCAGGAGAAAGAATAGACAAAGCTGGAAAATAAGCAGAGGGCTTTGTTATTATGGTAACTTTGGCTGGTGTAAGTAAACGCCAGCTTTAAAATGCTCAGGGTCAGACAGAAGCAAAGCTCTGGGGCCTATTTGTTTGGGAGCCAGGGATATGGGGAGAAACCACCAGGAAAATAATTCTGGCTGGCACCGTGGGGTAATGACCCAGAACTGGTTTGTTTTGACAGCGAAAACCTGAGGCAGATAACTGAGAAGCCGCACCGTTAAGACCAAGCGGGCCTCTCAGATGAGCCTGGAACCAAAGACGTCAGCTGCCTGAGGACACCACCTTCTCTTTGTCTCCATGTGGGCAGCACTAAGCATGGGGGTTTACCCAGAAGCAGCCTGGAATATAGGTTGGCCAGTCAAAAGAAAAGACGAGGCCTCTGGGCCGCTGTGAAAGCCAGCACACGTCTGACTGGCAACCCTACCAAATGCCCATCTAAGCCAGAGCCGGTGTATCCAGCATCTCCAGATCCAATTCGTGCAAGAGGAAACGCTTGCATTTTGTCTTTCTCCCTCCAAGATGGAGGCTGTGACGCCCACATGCCCAGCCCCTGTTTGAGAGACGAATGTAACCCCTAACTTGGCATTTTAAGGATATTAACGGATATTTCAATCAGTAAAACAAAATCCACAGAAAAACAAACAAGATGTGACACCTCCTCAACTATCAAGCCCCAGAGCAAATCCAGCCCACTCTTCCCCCAAGAACATTCCAAGTCCAGTGGTGGCCCCTAGGACTGAGTGCAAAGCAAACTTTGAAGGGATATTAGGAAATCCCTTATAAAAAAGTGAATCTTTCTGGCTAAGACAGAGGAGCCTGTAGCAGTGACGTGACCGTGACCCTGCTATGGAGAACAACTATAAAAGCTGGATAGAAAAAAATCTGCTTGAGGACACTGGAAACAAATCAAGACAGCCAGGACTGGAGGGTTCGAAATCTCAGAGGGAAGGGAAAAGCAGTGGGGTGAGTCTTCTGTTCACTGGTGCTTTTTTTCCCACTGGGGTATTTGCCAATTTACAGCATAGGAAATAGAGTTGAAAGAAAGTGGTAGCCCAGAAAAGTCTCAATGGGCTGAGAAGACAACAATTGGAATGCAGTGCCGCCAGAAAATGAGAGGCCAAGATTCTAGTGTAAAGGAAACCCCAAGAGAATAACCCCTGTTATTCCACACCCAGTTCTCCCCAGGGCAATTGTCAATGCTGAGCAATGAATGCAAGCACGGGGCAAAGGAGGAGACACCAAGAGCAAAGCAGCTGCTAAGAGGCTTAAAATCTAAGCAGGGATTTTGGCAGACGCAGAGTCCTGGCGAGAAAAATACTGAAGTTCAGAGCCCACTAAGGAGGAGGGCCCTGGTAAGTACTGCCGGTTCTCTGCTGAAACTCCTGAAACACTGTAGCCCAGGAAAAAGGGCAAACCATAAGTAGGTCACCCTTTCCACAGCTGGAACCCAAGCCTAGGTAAGGTCAAGGTCATCTTCCCCTACTCTATTGCCCCTCAAGAAGAAAATGACAACATCATCCACTGGCTTTACTCTTTTTATATGAGGTCTTGACGTTCAAGTACAAACTTATCAAGTGAGACATGCAATAGGAATAAATGATGAAAATCAAGAGAAACAATTGATGACAGGAATAGGCTCATGGGTGATCGAGATACTAGAGTAATCAGATATGAACTTGAATTATAATAAATATATTTAAGAAAATTAATGAAAAATAGAGAATTTCATCAGAAAACTGGAATCTAGAAGAAAGAATCATAGTGAAATACAATACAGAACTTGAGAATTTAATCAGTGGATTTACCTGAAGGTTAGACACAGCAGAAGAGATGATAAGTGAAATGATGACAGGTCAATATGAAAGATCCAGAATTGGCACAGGAAAACGTAAGAGATATATGAGACAGGGTAAAGAAATCTAGCCTATGGTTAACTGGAAAGGTTAGATAAAAAGCATCATTTGAAGAGATAGTGGGTGAGAATTTTCCAACTCTGACAGAAGAATTTCAAGATGTTCTACAAAGCCCCAAAAAGGATAAACACAAAAGCCACTGCATACTAAAACTGAAAATCAAAGACAGGAAAAAATGTTTCATAGCAGAAGCAGCCAAGGTTAAACAAAGGAAAAATAATCAGATGGACAACTACTTTCTCAGAAGAAATGAAGAAAGCCAGAAGACAATGGAGAGAAATCTTTAAAATGCTAGAAGAAACTAATAGCTAATTTAGGAATTTATGCTCATTGAAATATCTTTCGAAAATGGAGAACACATGACATTTGAAAAATGAGAATATTTATTTACAGTACACCCATACGAAAAGAAATATTAAAGCCAATTATTAAGGCAAAAAAATGGTAATAAGTAGATTCACATAGTGCAGAAAGAAGCAAAGACCATTAGAAAGGGTAACACAACTAACATCATTCTCAGTAGTGAAAAGCTAAAAGCTTTTCCTCCAAAACCAGGAAAAAGACAAGGATACCTACTGTCACCACATTTACTCCACATAGTTTTGGAACTCCTAGCCAGAGTAATTAGGTGAGAAAAATAAATAAAAGACATTCAGTTTAAAAAGGAAGAAGTAAAACTCATTATTTGCAGATGACATGATATATAGAAAACCCTAAAGACACCACCAAAAAACTAACTATTAGGATTAATACATGAATTCAGTGAAGTTGCAGGATACAAAATCAATACACAGAAATCTGTATATACTCTACAGTATTTCTATATACTAATAACAAACTATAAGAAAGAGAAATTTAAAAAAACAACACCATTTATAAGTATACAAAAAGAATAAAATACTTAGGGGTAAATTTAACCAAGGAGGTGAAAGACTTGTACACTGAAAACTATAAGACATTGATGAAAGAAATCAAAGAAGACACAAGTAAATGGAAAGATCTTCCATGCTCATGAATTGGAAGGAATAATATTGCAATGTCCTTGCAATGTTGGAAAAATGATCAAAGATTTAATCTGAGGTTGACTCTAATAAGCAAGAATGTGCAAGTCATCCAGGCTCAGCAAAAATCTCTAGCATAACCATGAAAGAAAAAATAAAAAGAACATTTAACCAGCAATCTGATCGAGAGTGAAAATTTGAAGAATAAATAATGTTTTATTACATTAATTGGCATCAGGTTAGGGCAAATAGAGAAAACAAGTAAAAACTAAAGAATAAGACTTCAAATATAATCCCTACACCAAAGGTTACATCGAATGTAAATGGAGTCAATACACCAATTGAAAAACTCATATTGTCTTTTAAATGAAATTTTTAAAGCCTAACTACGTGCTGCTTACGTATATGCTAGATGCTGCATGTTTTATTGGCAAAGACACAGTCAAGTTCAGCGTAAAAGAATGAAAGTAGAGATCCCATGCAAACATCAGCCCCCAAAAGACACCTGTACCTATGTTCATATCAGACAAAGTAGACTCTAAGACAAGACATATTATTAGAAATGAAGAAAGAGATTTTATAACGATTAAAGGGAAAGTTCAGCAGCAAGATAAAATAATCCTAAGTGTGTTCCACCTAATAAAATGGTCCCAAAATATATAAAGAAACCAAACAGAAGTAAAAGCAAAACCATAGAAATCCACAAATTTACTTAGAGATTTTAATACAGTTCTCTCAGTGGAAGATAGAATAATCAGAAAAAATAAAATCAAAAAGTTTATAGAAGAATTAAAAGCAACAGTTAACAAATTTGACCTGTTTGACATACATAGAATACCACACCCAACAACTTCAGGGTACATATTCTTTACAAGTGCACACAAAACTCTTCTTAAAATAGAATTTATGTTGGATTATAAACCAAGTCTCAGTATATATAATATGTTCTATGATCAGAGTAGAATTGAGCTAGAAGTCAATAAAAAAAGATAACCAGAAATTCCTTCCTAATTGTTTGGAAATTAAGCAACAATTCTGAATAATATATAATCGAAGAAGAAATCATAATGGAAATTATAAAATGTTTTCAATTAATTTTTATTGGAGTATAGTTGCTTTACAACGTTGTCTTTGTTTCTTGCTGTTCAGCAAAGTGAATCAGTTATATGTATACATATATCCCCTCTTTTTTAGATTTCCTTCCCATTTAGGTCACCACAGAGCACTGAGTAGAGTGCCCTGTGCTATACAGCAGGTTCTCATTAGTTATCTATTTTACACATAGTAGTGTATATATGTCAATCCCAGACTGAATAATAATAAAAACAAGTTATACCAAAATTTGCAAATAAAGAAATACCTAGAAAGAAATGTATAGCCTTAAATACATTTATTGGACATGTGTAAAGGCTGAAAAATTATGATCTAAGCCAAAGGCACTTAAACTTCTTGGTCTCAGGACACCTTTTTAGTCTTAAAAATCACTGAGGATCGCAAATAACTTTTGTTTATGTGAATAATATCACTCATTATTTACCATATTCTAAACTAAAACTGAGACTTTTAAAAATATTTATTAATTCTTTTTAAGTAACAATAATGAATCAATTACATGTTAACATTGATAACATTGTTTTAGAAAAAATTATAGTTTCTGGAGCAAAATATTAAGTGAAAAGTTGGGCATTGTTTTGCATTTTTGAAAATTTCTGTAATGCCTGGCTTAATGGAAAACAGCTGTATTCTCATATTTGCAGCTGTTTTCAATCTGTTGTGATATTTTGTTTTGGTTGAAGTATAGAGAGAAAATTCAGCTTCACATAGCTATGTAGTTGGACAAAGAAGTATTTTAATAGCCTTGTCAGATAATTGTGTAGGTCTTCTTTGATACTACACCAAAATTTGGCGGGTATAGTTTCTTAAAGGTTAATTGCAATGTGAAATCTGAACCCATGTGAATGCCTTTTCTATACTCTGTTGCATTAAAATCCATTGTCTGTCTTACACATTGAGTGGATCTTTCACTCATACATGATTTTATAACCTTATGCAATGGTCATTTGGAAAATATTAGTTTACTGAGTTATGTAGATCTTGCAAATATCAACACATTATCCTTATACAATTTTTAAATTATACTCATTAATGTCTCTACCTATCTCATTATAAAAGTCTCAAAGTATAGGTAAGGTATCAAGTTCACAGTCAGTGGGACCAACCTTCCCAGCTTGACTGGGACTATTCCAATTTTAGCACCGAAATTCCTGCATCCCAGGAAACCCCACAGTTCTAGGCAAACCAGCATGGTGGATCAATAGTGGGTGAATGCAAGTCTTCCCAATTTTTCAATTTTGCTTAAAAGCTTGAAGTTTATCACTGGCAACAAATACTCTCCGTGATTTTTCTAGAAATGACAGGCCCATTCTATTCTTCTTTTGGGAAAATGTCTGCTAAATCCCCAAGTTGGAATAACCATAACGTGTCTGCCAGTTATTTTTTCAAGTAAAATAGCAATCCATGAAAAACTGGGCTCGTTCACTTTGTGTCACAATCACAAAAGTGCTTTTCTTTGAGTCAGTCACTGGACTTCAGTATTCAGCAGAAATGCTTTACGCATATTTCTTATTTTGCCACACAGAATATTTATTACAAGAAAAATCTAATTCATATTTTTTACCACTCATCGAATATACTTTTTAAGTGAAACGAGCATTTTGTTTGTAAGTATGTGGCATCAAAGAATATAATGACTAGTAACACACTTTGGTGCTGCTACACTAATTCAAGCTACAGCACCAACAATTTTATTCACTGTTGTTTTTACACCATCAATAAAAATAACGACACCATAGAAAAGGTAATGAATATTGTGTTATATTGCTTTAGTATTATTATGAGAATATATTTTACTTCATTGGGATCCTAAATTTCCTGGGTACCCCCAGGGTTCACAGAAGTTGATTTGAGAACTAATGCCCTAAATACTCATATCAAGAACCCAGAAACAAAAAGTAAGTTGAGGGCTTCCCTGGTGGCACAGTGGTTGAGAGTCCGCCTGCCGATGCAGGGGACACGGGTTCGTGCCCCGGTCCGGGAGGATCCCACATGCCGTGGAGCGTCTGGGCCCGTGAACCATGGCCGCTGAGCCTGCGCATCCAGAGCCTGTGCTCCGCAACGGGAGAGACCACAACAGTGAGAGGCCTGCGTACCACAAAAAAAAAAAAAAAAAAGTTGAGCCCAAAGTAATGAAAAGTATAACAGAACTTAAGAATTCAATATGTAGGTTTAAATAGCAAATTAGAGACAGCAGAAAAAGAAAGAATAAAGGTAAGAGCATAAACCAGCTAAACGTGAAGCAAATACAGTAGAAAACAAACACGGCCTGAAGTTGGCTTTTTGAAAAATCTAACAAAATATATAAATGGAGATAGTGAGACTGATCAAGAAACAGGGAGGCGACAATACCAGGAACAGCAACCAAAAAAGGTCATCGATGTAGACATTTTAGACATTAAGAAGATGGTATTTTGAAGAACTTCATGTCAATACATTTGGAGAATTTAGGTGGAACAAGCAGATTCATTGAAACATACAAAACTGACTCAAGAAGAAATAGAAAATCTGAAAAGTTTGATGTGTATTAAAGAAGTTAAACATGTAGTTCAAAGACATCCCCCAGGGAAAACTCAATGTCTAGATGACTTCCTTAGTGAATTCTTTTGAACATTTAAGGAAGAAATGATGCCTATCTTGCTCAATCTTTTTCAAAGCCTAGCAAAAGAGAAACCACTCTCTCAATTTGTTTTTCGAAACCAATATAATCTTGACACCAACATCTGATAAGAGCATTATGAAAAAGAAAAATTACAGGCCTATGTCTCTCATTAATTTGGATGCCAATTTACCCAATAAAAAAGCAGCAAACTGAATCTGGTATGAAAGAAAAAGGCAAGTGCATCACATCTCCACAGGGTTTAAGAATCCAATGTTAGTATAACATTTAAAAATCAGCCAATGCAATTGACTACATTGACAAAATAAAGGAAAAAACCTGCAATCATTATAGCAGATGCAGAAAATGAATTTAATAAAATTAAGCATTCATCTATAATGAAAAATTAACAAATTAGAACTAGAAGAGAATTTCCTGGATTTGACAAAGAATACACACACACACACACACACACACACACACACACACACACACACACACACCAGCAATGATCATAATTACTGATGAAACATTGAAACTTACCCCCAGAAACTGGAAAGAAGACAAAAGTGTTTGCTGTTATCACTATCATGAGAACATTGTACTAGACGTCCTAAGTAGTGTAACAAAGCAAGAAAAATAAAAGTATGAGTGTTGGGAAGGAAGAACCAAAACTAATTATTTTCAGGTGACATGATTATGTACATAGAATATCTTACAGATAAGCTATTAGACTTAAAGCATCTGGGTTCAAGGTCAATGTACAAAAATCAAAATTGCATTTCTATACACTAGAAATAAACAACTAGAATGTGACTTTTTTCATTGACACCAGTTATAATAGCATCAAGAATCACATACCTAGGAATAAATCTACTAAAAGGTATACAGAGTCTACACAGAAAATAGCAAATCACTGAAAGAAATTACAGAAGATTGAAATGAGTGGAAATATATACCATGAGCATTGATTAACAGACTCAATAGTGTAATTATGTCAGTTCCCTAGAGAGTCAGTAAAACCCCAGTCTTAAAATCCTAGGAGGTATTTTGTGTGTGAAGTTGACAAACTGATTTTAATATTTAAATGGAAATGCAAATGACACTCTGGAAGTCAAAAATGTATTAGACTTTAATAAGAGAAAGATGTATTTACCAAGCCAATTACTAAAACTCATGATGCAAGGATAGAATAAAGAGTCCAGGAACACAAGCGTATACAATTATATGATATATGTATATGTACATATGCATATATATGCATATATACGAATATTCGTAGCCCCAAAGTGGAAACCACCCAGATGTCCTTCAACAGGTGAATGGTTAAAAAAACTGTGATCCATCCATATCATGGAACACTACTACTCAGTGATAAAAAGGAATGAACTATTGATACACACAACAGCTTGAATGAGTCTCAAATGAATTCTGCTGAGTGAAAAAAAGCCAATCCCAAAAGGTTATGTACCATATGGTTCCATTTATATAATATTTTTGAAATGGTAAAATTACAGAAATGGAAAACAGATTAGTGGTTACCAAGGATCTAGGTATGACTACAGAAAGGCAACATGCGGGACACTTGGGGTGGTGGAGATATCCTGTCTTGACTACATTAGTGTCAGTATCCTGTTGCTGATACTCTACTATGTGATGCAAGATGTTACCTTTGGGGGAAACTGGGTAAAACATGTGTTGAATCTCAGTACTGTTTCTTATAATTGCATGTGAACCTACAGTTATCTCAAAATAAAAAAAGTTAATTAAAAAATGTGAACACCAAAACAAAACAAAAAAGCCAAAGAACTGATGTACATTTCATTAAAAAGCTTCAACAAATGGCTAATAAGCATATTAAATAGTGTTCAACATAATTAGTCATCAAAGAACTGCGATTTTCAAACAGCAAAGAGATATCACTGCTTAGCCACCAGAACAGAGGCGGGGGGGAATGACACTGCCAAAGTGTTGACGAGATGCAAAACAACTGGAACTCTTACCCACTGCTGGTCATAGTATGAACCGATGCAGACACTGGGAAATCTGCTTGAGGATCTAATCAGGCTGAGGACTCACGTAGTCTACGACCGAGCCATTCCATCCCTAGATGTATATATATACCCAGCAGAAGTGCACCTGTGTGTTTCCCAAAGGAGGTGCACAAGAACGATCTCAGCAGTGCTGTTTGTAATTGACAAAACTTGGGGGACCCACGGATATCCATCAACAGTAGGACACATGATTATACTGCGATACTTCCATGTAGTAGAATATTATGGGCAGTGAACACGAATAAAGTATTGTTACATATACTGATGAATCTTGTAGAAATATTGTTGCGCTAAAAAGCCAGAGGCAACAGACACAAAAGTGGATGAAATATAATTTCATACACGTTAAGTTTTAAAACAGGTAAAATTAAACTATGGTGATAGATGTCAGAATGGTGGTTACTTTTGGCAGGGTAGCAACTAGAAGGAAACATAAGGAAGGCTTCTGTTGTCTGGTAACATTCCATACTCAACAAGTAGAAATGCAACGGAATTAAATGTGGTAAGCACCAGGATAGGGGTGTTTATGGTGGGGACCTCAGGGAACCACTTACTCTGGCTGAAAGGAGAGCAGTGATGAGGAAAAGACAAGGTGGGAGAAATTCATGATGAGACACGAACAGTGATGGGGTCCTGGATACAAGCACAAGAGATAGGAGCACGGAAATGTCAAGGACTGTCTCATTCTCATTAAATTCTTGAAGGGGGCAAGGTGATGCTTAAATATGATTGTTTAATCCTAGGAAGAGAAGACCAGGGAGTCCTTTAATAATAGACAAGCAGTGTAAACAAGTACAATTATGGAAGATGAAATATTAGAAAAGGAGAAATCTCTTCGTGATAGAGTAATGCTAGGAAGTACAGTTTTCTGATTTGCTGCTAAAACACGTCCTCAATTGTAAAGAACGTTGTTTTCGTACTGTAAGCGGAGAGTTCACAAAAGTCAGCATCCCTCATATTCCATGTTTGCTTCAGGACCACACACACTGATTTATGAGTGATTTATTTATCCACCTCTTCCAGTCTCTTTATAGTTATTAATGTCCCTCTTCAATGCATAATTTAAGCGGATGTGTAATTGACAACGTTGTGAGTTCAATTTTTTAATGCCAATTAAAAGATGCCACACCAATTATTTCTCCAACCTCTTACTGAATTAATCCTCAAAACTGTCCTGCCTTGCTGAGATCAGTCTTACTGCTCCAGAAAGAGGCGAGCCAGCAGGGTAACAGGTGGAGCATGTTAGAAGCTGTGCTCACACGCAGGGGCACACATGTTCCTGTGGGTGCCCACGCGGTATTGACAGCAGCCTAGCAGTTATGGCACATTTCAGTAGATGGACTCATCCTCTGTGGCCCAGATTCGTGGCGGCAGAAACCCACTTTCTTCTTCATTTTGTGTAGAAAGCATTGTGTGTTCCTCTGCTTTCAGAGCAGCCCAGTACTGAAGGGTAATAGAAATGACATCCATGCCTAAAATGATTAACATTTGAAGCCAAATTCCTCCCGCTCAGAGAAGAGGAGGGAATTTAGACCATGTTCTCCAATTACTGGTGCTCAGTGCTATTTGCTTAACTTATAGGCAGAAAATACTCATTTCAGATGCAGCCAAAAAGGCCAGTCTACCATGTTTATAACTGTGTTCTTTTCCCCTGTGAGTACTTGAAAAGGAAAACATTTTGATAAAACCTTTAGAAGTCTTTACCCATAGCTCTCTAAAACCTGAAGGAAATGAGGGGTGGGCTTTTCCACGAATGAGAAGCCTCCGTTTGGGGCCCCACGTCCCAGAAGAGCAGGGCTGCCTGGGGGATGCCAAGTCCCAACCCACGAGACTCAGGGCATCCTCGGATGGGAGCCGCCAGCAGAACTGAAGTGGGGTTGAGCGTGTGCCATTAGCGTCTGCAAGTCTGTACTTGAACTGCCCTTTGTTCTGCGGGGTTTATTTCACCCATAATAGACCGTGTTGACTTCAAAGCAGCCCCTTTGCTTGTGGGGTGATAGGCTAGGAGAATAGAGCTCATTAACAGTCCTCCCTTTCAAATGGAAATTGTCCTGCCTTTATGGAGGGACACTGGAGAGCCCTTCGTAGAATTAGCGCTGCTGCTTCTTTTCCCTCCATGACTCTTTGGGTGCTCGCTTGCTTCTGGACTGAGACAGGGAAAGCGGGAGAGGGAAATTAAAGGGATATTCACACCACTCTTCCCCTCACACAGGCTGAAAATGGGTTAACCAGAAATACTTAGAAACCACTCAGTCTCAAAGGATCGGGTCCCCCAATCACGGCCCCCCAGATGATAATGTAAGAAGACGACAGTCTTGTGTGTCAACCACTTGGCCAATTTGTGCCACAGCACAAGTGTGCACACGCACACAAGAGCGTACGCACACGTGAGCACGCGCACACGCACAGTGCATGGCGTTGAGGGATGGCCACACCCTTTCAGCACTGAGACCTCCCTCTATGGTCTCTCGTACTGTCCTTGGGTTGCTGTCTGTTGCCCAGGCTGCAAACAATGGTTGGAGATCCAAGCGCAGGATCCCAGGGGGCTTGAGGGAGGAGGAGCTTCCACCCAAGGGTAGGGCAGGTGATCCTGCAGATGATTTTGGTTTGATGACAGGGTCAAACTGCAGCTCTAGGAGCAGGCTCTGGGGGCTCTTTTCCCCAGCACAACCATGCTGTGGTCGCCAGCCTTCCCGCGATCACACAGGCCTCCTATCCCTACACCTCTCTCTCCCCAGGGACCCTGTCCCTACAGAGAAATCCCGCTGGAGGAGGTCTGCAGCCTCCAGGCTAGTAAAAAGGGAAGGACATCAGACACCACTAAACCACTGGAGCTGGGAGGGGAAGATGGGCTTGCCAGATGAGCATAATGGGAGCTGCGGAGAAATTTCAGGGACAGAGAAACGACATTAAATGCCTGAAGGGAAAAACCTGTGGCAAGCTTCGGGATGCGTTGCTGCCGAGGCAGAACTTGGCAGGCCCGGGCTTTCTCAATACGAGATACGTGTTAATGGATCCAAAATATTGAAAGCAAATATTGACTCTGACTCCTAAAAACCCTTTAATTATTTATTTTGAATAATTTGATACTCAAGTAAATTAATGCTAAAGCATTTCTCCGTTTGTGCCAAATCAGTGCCTCTCAGTGGGAACTCAGTCCGTCTTTGCAGGCAAGCGCTCACTCTCAGTAGGCAGTCCATTTCTGCAGAGTGCCATTAAGTTAATTTCAAAAAGAACCAGTAAAGGTATATGGAGCAGGCAGTAATAGCATGGAAAATATCCAAAATTACTAGACCCAGCAGCAGAACTCGGATGCCATTTTCATGCACTAATAATTTGTAGTCTACGTATTGAAGGTAACTATAAACTGACTACTTTCTGTGCTAAAGCATTCGAGTAATTAAAAATACGCCATTTGTTGTCTACCTTTCAACATTTGGGAACAAGATGCCTTTTCTTTCTTTTCCTGGGTAAATGCATCCTGCAGGCTCTTACCCAAAGCGACGCTGAAGTCCCGTGTCATAAAGGTGATTTCCGTGTCCTTGTTTTCCTTCAGGAATGTCAGGTGGATTTGCCACCAGGCGAGTGGGTGAGCTGGGGGTGCTCTGCAGCAGCTCCCTGGAAACTGACTTCATTTTAGATGAATTACTATGTTAGGAATTTGTTAATAGGGACGATTCTGGAGGAACTACATGAAATGAAGCATCTGACAACAGAAGGACCCCGCCAAAATCCATCATACGCTTTTGTTTGAGGTGGGCGGGGGGGAGGATGGAATGTAAAAGACATGGGCAGGAAAAAAAAATGTCAGACGACATGCTTTAACTTCCAAGACCAGGTGAAAAGAAAACGAAGTATTTTAAATTTGTATGAACCTCGTGTGTTAGAGCATTTCCCGCTGCCTCGTGGATTTCCAGGAGGAATTATCTCTTTCAGTTCCATCTCATCCCCAACAGCCACTGCTTAGGCTGTTTTCATACACTACCCATTTTTATAAGTCCCTATAGAAAAGGGATCAATTTAACCAAGGAAGGTTTAAAAAAAGCAATCTTTTTACTATTCATGAAGGATATCAATATTATTGCAACCAGACTGAGCCAGAGCCATTGTTCCTTTCCAACTCCTAGAGAAGGTGTAATTCTGACAGTAAAAAGCCATTCAACTATTCATTGGGTGTAAGCTACAACCACACAATTAGTCAAGTAATCACTCCAAAGGACAGCAGCTTTGATCTTCAGAATGAAGAATGTGAAAATGACAAAGAAGCAGAGTTCCGCACTGGATTTTCCGTATGACCTGGATTTACCTCAATTCAAAGATGCTGGTTAGTCCTGTAAGTGTTGAGTTCATACCAGGTGGCATGGCGTCAGGGGGACTATAGCTTCCAGACTCACAAAGTGGTGGGTCTGTTTAAGGCTCTCTCTGAAATTATCAGGTGGATTTGGAAATTCTCTGGGTAATTTACCCAAGAGAATTCCATTGCCTCTTGAGGTTTCGACAGTCCCTGGAGAAGACCTGTCTCGGCATTTTAAAGGAGGCAGCACAGAGGCCTTGAAACCAAGGAGTGGGAGGTTCAAAGGTGGGTTCCCAGCCCCACCTGTGTCCTCCAGACCAGATGGGCCTCCCTATGGCCACTTCTGATGTGTCACCCTTGCTGGCTTTTCTCTTAGTCTGGCCCACCTCACTTCCTTCTGGTCAATTACAGAGTGGTCCTCCGCCTACCCAGAGCCAAAACCTCAACACAAGCACACCAGGGGCTGTTTCAGCCACTGTAGGGGGTGTTTTCTGAGGCTCCTTCGGCATTTCGTGCCCCCTGGCTCTCCCTGATGAATCAGGCTACATAATGATACCACTCATATGTATCACAGTCTGTAGTTTGGAACGTGCTTGGGCTGTATTCCCAGGTGTACCCTCTGCAGCCCCCTGGGAAGCCCACAGAACTGTCTGCTCTATAAATGAGGAAACCCTGGAGACATCCCCAGGTCCCGAAGCCAGAGGAACTCAGGAGTCAGCCGAAGACTCGTCCAGAGGCTCTCCAAACTCAATACACTAACCCTGGCACCCACAGAACTGGAGACGATGAGACAGAAGTGGATGAGTCAGAGGCTGGAGGAAGGGTCCCCTCCCTCCCTCCCCTGGTGGCAGAGGTGGGCGGCCACACCAGGATTTGAGTTCAAAGGCCTTGAAAGACCCCCTTTTCAAAATCTCTTCTTCAATCAAGGCCTGATGCAGAACAAGAAATTCCCACCTTTCCGTTCCCTACCCTAGGCTAAAGGAGCATGTCTGGAAAGTGTTACATGGGAGGGGAAGCCCATTAACTAAGGATCCCCCATTAGCCCACATTTCCAAATTTGCACTCAGCAGGACTCAAAAGGAATGGCATTTAGTACTGGGACATCTGGATCAGAGAGACGGAAGGGAGGGAGGAACCGGGAGTAGTCAGGGTGAGAAATAGGGCAGAGGGAAGCTTCCCTAGAAATGGGAAAACCCTGAGCAGGTGCTAAGCGACTCGACTGGATGGAAGATGAAGGACAGAGAGAGAGATGGACAAAAGGAGATGTGCACACAGCTGCCAGAGGCCGATAGGACCAAGGAGGCTCCTTCCCCAGCTTTTTTTAAGGACGCATCATGGACAAGCCAAGGCAATAAGCGCCACCTTGGCCTGGCGCGTGCTGCAGGAGCTGCCAGCAGAGCACAATGATGGTGGCACTCAGTGGTGAGCTTGTGAGCACCGCCATCTCTCCTGCCTTGGAACATGGTACCACCGTCGGAAGCCAGACCTGGGTGCCACCTGGGCCATGAGATAAATTGCTCGGGTGTGTCTTCTTCTCTCTCCCCAGTGCAAAGGACATCCCACACGGGGCAAGGAAAGATAGTGAAAACTCCTTTATAAAACCTTCTGGTGCCATTCCACTGAGGGTGACCCCCAAGCCATTCCTGAAGGATGTTTGCTGAGGACCTTTCAAGCAGCAACAATGGAGGCCAACTTACCAGATGTGGAAATTTGGCTGAGAAACAAGCCCTCCCCTTTCCCAGGCATGTGACCCATGAGATGCAGGGGCTCAGAGTCCTCAGGGGGCAGCAGGGGTGGGTTTCAGTCTGAGTTGTGGGCTTTCTGAGGACCCACCTTATGGACTCTCAGGTAAAACTTGCAAAATATTCCTTGCAGACTAAGTGAGGACCCCTGGATCAAACCCAAACTCGGAAGTCAGGAAATCCACTTGCAAATAAAATGAGGTTCGGAGACACACTGCACATGTGTAGCGTGTGAACTCAGAGCTTGGAAACTAAAGCTGAATTGTGCAGATTCCCATCCAGTGGAACTCCAAGAAACACGTGCCAGGGTTCATGACATATGATAGTTTGTAACTTCATTTTCTATAATACATTTCACACAAATTATACCCCGCCTTGCTTTGCGGAGTTAAATACCATATGAGAATTCACCCAGAGTTAACATATGAGAATATTCTGGTCCCATAATATATGAAGTCAATCCTTGGTTTCTTATGGAATTTAACACACACACACACACACACACACACACACACACACACAGTGGAGAGGGTAGATTTTCTTTTATTCAATGCTTTTACTGCATAAAGACAGATCGTGGTATTTTATTTAATACAACAATTTTCAAACATTTTGACCTGCTTTCTCAAATGGCACCAAAAATATCCTACGTGGTAGGAAATTAATGTAAGCAGAGGTAGGTAGAATATGTCCTGCTGAAAGGATGGATGTGGGGCCAAACGATGGAGAGATTAAGGTTACAGGCAGCAGCTCCTCTCCCCCCCATAGGGATGCCCTGTAGGCAGTGCAGAAAATGTAGTAACTACAACTAAAATTGGATTTAATCATTGCTACTAATAAAGCACCAATCTGGCAATCTACTATGCTGTCGGCAAAACGAATTGCTTAAGGCACGTTAGCGGCGCATTGGACAACACATACGCGGTAAGTAAATTATGATTATAATAAGCATAGAGTAAATATTGAGTGGGCATTAGCACAATAACTCTTTTCAAAAATTTTTTAAAGATTCCTCCCCCCGTGAATCTGTTTATCGTCTTCTACGATAGTTATCAAATTCAAGAAGCATATTTCTGATTCTATAAACCGTTTTTGATTGGTCTTTTTGACTTTTTTTCAATTGGTAAATGAAAGAATGATGTCATATGACAGCATTAAATACTATTAAACAGACCATAACTAACATTCGCTGTATAAATTATATATAAGCTGACACTTTTATGCACTTTGTGAAGAATTGCTTCATGGGTTATGCAATCTTTTCCAAAACAGGCTCCACGGAATAACACGACTGGTTATGTTTCATGGCTACAAATTGGTAACTGAATTAGCATTCATTTATTAAGTTTTCACAGGGAATGCTTCTCATTCAAATACTTGTAGATTATAATTTATTTTTATCTGAGACATAATTTTTCACGTGGCATTTTTGCCAAAATCAATACAACCGGAGCCAAGCCCTGTTCCCTGTTCATACCCTCCTCTCCTTGGCTACTTACATACATGTGTCTTTTCTAGCTGGGAAGATCAATAAATGAGCCTGCCTCACGATCATAATCTTTGCCAAAATGCTGAGCTGAATATTATTTTTTACCAGTTCAGCCCATCACACTCAGGACTCTAGTCACACACTTTTTAAACAGCTTTTGTATTCTTAAACAAGGAGTCCGGGTTTTTGCTAGATGGCAGAAAGCCTGTATATTTCACTTCTGAAACACACGGGAAGCCCAGGCCAAGAGTCATGATGACAGCAACGGTTTCGAGATTGCCCAGATTAGCATAGAGAACGCGCAGAAGCTTGGGTACCACCCCTCTGGATGTAGTCGGTCCTGTCAGGTTCCCCAGTGACACGTGGACACTTGGACTCTGTTCCAAACACACACGGATAAAATATTTTCTTCCAGTCACAGGCAACATGCACAGCGGGTAAGGTCCAGCAGGAAAACACGGCCGGGTTCATGAGACAAGAAAGTCTCTGGGCCACCAATTTGCTGCTCTGCATCATCAGAGCAAATGTTTACAAATGACACGTACAGTCATGGACACCCGAAAACAGGGATCTTCTGTGAATTTCAACCTTCTGGATAATCCTGGTGAGTGGGAAGGGCTTTAGAGTCTAATCATTTATTTTATATGGCGAAAATGCATGACTCCCTTTAATATTCAACGGTTTCCTTCCAAGTTCCTAAAATCTAGACACCACCATGTATACAGCCAAATATGTACCAGAAGATATAAATTTTCCTAATGTATATAAAGTGCACAAGGCGTAAGACCTCAACAAATCTATTACTGTTATCGGCATTATTGAGTTTTAATTGACACATCTGTCATGCCTCAAGTTCAAATCCTGGGCAATGTTGACTCTGGTTCGACAGATTTGCGTCTACCTCTAAATTTGTGAGAATACACTCCAACCACCCCTGCGCCATTTGAGTCCACTTCTCTGTACATTTCACACTTAGCCAAACTGCTCTAAGCAAATTCTGACACCAGTGAGGATTTTCCTTTCACTGAGACATTTTGCATTTGTATATAATTGAAGAAAATCCTCCTTGCTTACTTAGGGGTTACTGTGGCTACTCAGCCCACACCCAATGTGACAATCAGATCTCGATGAACCCAGAATGACCACCCATTCCAAGGTTGGTGTCTAAAGCGGTTTGGACAAAGCAACACGTGTTCCCTGAGGGAGACTCAAAGCAGACACTGGCTGGGGGGTTGGGGAGGGTGCTGGGAGCCTGACAGATGCCACAGACCTGGGGTCAGAGTCCAGGCAGAATACTGGGGATACCTTTGTCATGGCTGGTCAATGAGAATTTCAAAAGGGGAGAGTAGATTGTACGCAAAAGGTGTAAGAGACGTATTTCTATCTCAGGAAAATGTGTATATAGAGAGATGCACACATACAGAAGTTACACATATATATATGAATGTATGTATGTATCGGATAAAATTATGGCTTTTTATTCCCACTGCAGCCACGAAGGAGGGTTTGCAACCCGTAGATAAAGTTCTCTGTGCTCTGGCCTTTCCCACCTGAGCTGTGGCCGAACCTGACAGGTTCCTCTAACTTCCCCACTGGAAGTGACCCAGAAACACCGCAGAAGCCACCAGTGGGCTTTCAATAGGATTTCAGAGTCAGGATGAGGAAGACACAAGTGACAAACAAGTAAAGTATGGACTGAATGTTTGTGTCCTGCCCAAATTCAGATGTCGAAGCTCTACCCCAATGTGACTGTATTTGGAGATGGGACCTTTAAGGAAGTAGTTAAAGTCACATGAGGTCATATGGGTGGGGCACTGATCTGATAGGACCAGTGCCGTTAAAAGACAAGGAAAAAACTCCAGAACACTCTCTCCTCTGTGTGAAGACACAGCAAGAAGGAGGCTGTCTGCAAGCCAAGGGGAGAGCCCTCACCAGAAACCAAACACTGGCAGAACCTGACCTCTGGCTTCCAGTCTCCATAACTGTTGGAAACTAAATATCTGTTATTTATGCCTGTGGGTGTTTAGTTGTGGCATCTGGAGCAGACTGGCACAAGGAGTGAATACACCCAAGGCCCAAGTGTGGCCGAGAAGCGCCTCAGAAATGCTAGAAATGTGAAATGACTCCAGGTTAAAACTCCTATGAAAAGGACTGGCTACAGAAATGATCACATTTCAGTTTTATACTTGGGATCGTAAAGCATACCATTGGCATATTATCTCTTTTTGTGTCGAGGTTCTGGACATTCCATGCGAACAAGGAATTATAAAAAAGAGAATGTTTGCACTCCATGATCCTGTCTGTGATCCTTCATTTACTATATTTGCTGCTGACTAAAATCTATACCTTGGCCTAAAACTCTCTCTTGAGCTCCAGACAGGCTTCTAATCACATCCAATTCTCCTGAGTAGGAACGTGTGCCAGGCGGGTTCTAGACGCATCACGTGAGCTGGCTCTTATAACCCTGACACAAGCTGGGAGGAAGGTCAGGTCTAGGCCCACAGACACTGGTGTCAGTGGTCTGTCTCCAGAGCCCACACTGTTATCAGCATGATCAGCTAAACACTGCCATCTCTGCAGTATCCCACGGGTACTTCAAAATCAACATGTACCAAAACTTAACTCTACCCCTCACTCCAAATCTGGCCCACCCCCTGCGCTCTCTGCCTTGGAGAATGGAACCTCCATAGACCTGTCCGTTTCTGATGGTTCACCTGGATGCTACAATTCAGGGCTCACCTGTCATTCACCCCACTCCTGTCCTCTGCTTCCCCACAGGGAAACAAAGGAAGCCCCAGGGTGTGCCCGCCAGGATTTAATCATTAACACAGGAGATCTTACCAGAGAAGGATGAGATCCCCTCCAGGGGTGGCAGCAAAGGTAGGTTAGCTTTCACATAACCCCCTCCTTGAAACACTTCAATGGACCCCTGATCAGCACGGCTCCCCCAGCATCTACACCTCCTCTGTTGCCCTCCTGAACACCAAGCCTCAATCACATCCTGAAGCCTTTGTTGTAGCACTCTGCTTGGTCATCTGGTTTTGGTGCCCATTGCCCCCTCTTTCTGCACTGTCTCCATGCTTCCTCGACTCTCCTACTCTCCTCTGGGACTCCGTTTGGATGGTGCCTCCTCTGGACAGATTCCCTTAACCAAATGATTCATCCCACCCTAAAACCCAGCAATGTCTGACACCCCACCTCCCCCATGAGTTTTCCACATCTGTACACAACTCAGCTTCTATTTTCTGGTATTCTTTTAAGAAAGTGACTCATTTTTTTCACTCAGATTTACTCTGAAAATAAAAATCCTTTACATCATTATGATGAACGGGGAATCCAAATCACCTTTTAAAATAAATCACTAACTGTAAACGAAAGTGAATCAATGTTCTTAAAATTACAGCGAGATGTTGCTAAGACCTATCTTCAGGGATAAGCAGATTATAGCCTTTCTTTTTGTCATTATCAGAAGGATCCAAAGACAATGGGCACAGAGGTAACTTTCTAACTATGTAATTCAATGCCACTTAATGCCACACTGTGCTATTATAAAGGCTGCTCACCTGAGGGCAGAGGTGCCACCCACCTGCTGGGAAACTTGGCCCTGAGGGTCTTGTCTGTGTCTCATCCATCTCCCTCTAGCCTCTAGTCTCCTGGGAGTTAAAACCAGTCCCACCCCACCTAGCACAACACTGGTATTTTTGCGTGTGCTGAATAAATACTTGTGGACTAAATGAATGTATGAAAGGCTGAAAAAAAAATTCTGTGGCTAATCAGAAAGTAAATGTGTCCCATTATAAGTGTTTGGCAGGAGGAGAATCTGAACCACAAAAACATGTTGAGATAACTGATGGATTTTCAAACAGGACCTGGACAGCTCCTGGATGGGACCTCCCACTGAGCAGGGACCCACTGCATCTAGAACCAGATTTGTGTGGTAAAGGACCCTACACCCTACTTGTGTCTTTCTCCATCCACTCCTGTCTAAGAACAAGGAGAGGAACAGCCGATAACCTTACTTTTATATTTAACTGCCAAGCAAGTCCAAAATGAAATTGCTATCTTCCAAGGCAGGCACACCAGCCTGCATTTGAAGCCATAAGATCATCACCGGGGCACCAGGGCAGAATGGGCTGGAATCTTTGCAGAGCAAACCAGGTCTGTGGCAGGCATTGGCAGAATGCCAAGGCAGTGAAGGATTTGTGCTAAACCTCTCTTCTCATCCACTTCAGCAGAGCACTCAGGCACTCAGCACAAAGCCTGCCTTTCAGAAGTGTGTGTGTGTGTGTGTGTGTGTGTGTGTGTGTGTGTGTGTGTGTGAACATGTGGTGGGGAGGGGAGGGAGGCATTCTGTGCAGAGAAAACTTACCTTCTAATCGCACCAAGAGTCTCACGTGCCTTGGTCTTCATGATTTAGGATGTCCATAGACATTCAGAACCTGGGCCTTGCCACACAGGGAGGGCGCCTGTGTGTTCTGTCCTCACCTCTTCCTGTCCCATTTGGCAGAGAAGTGTTTGCTGCTCGGAGGCGTTGTGATTGCCCGGGTTAAGGATGCCAGCTACCTGTGCAGGTGGTGGACCACCTAGGACTGACTTTTCGAGTCAAATGATGACAATTTTGTCTGCATATTGATCCTTTGCAGGAAACAAATGGCATTCTGGAAGGCATTTGACTCTGTAGATGCTTTTGGTTAAAAACAAAACAAAACCAAAAAGAGCACACATGGTTTTTAGCATTGTGGGATGGGAACCAAGAGACTTGAGTTCAATACTCAACTCTTCTTCTTCACCACTGGATGACTCTGAGCTTCTTGAATTTACCATTTCTTCATCTATATGTGAAAGGTGAACTGTTGAACTTGAAGTTTTGTGCAAACTCCTAAATTCTATTTCCAGGCTTCCTAGGAAACCCTAGGAAAGATGTGCAGGTGGGTGAAGACCACCTACAGAACCTGGGTTGCTTGTAGGTACACAAGAGGATCACCTGATGGGACACAAAAGTACCCACACTCTAACTTTTATTTCTTTGCTTGTCCTTACAGAAGTGACTCTTCAGCCGTGTTGGAAATGGAGCATTCTATTCAGGAAATATTTATTGTGTTCCTACTTCTTCACCACTCTTCTAGGGGCTTGTCCATCCACGAACAAAATGAAGATGCTTCTCTTGGTGGAGAACCATAAAATTAACAATAAACATAAGCAGTACCTCACATAGTGAAGTAGCTTGTCAGTGATATGGGAAAATGTAGAAAAAAATGGAGCCGAGTGAAGCAGATTGTCAACCAGGGTGCTGTGGAGGGCTGCCCGGTACAGAGACCACCAGCATGGGTGTCATGAGAATAAGACTTTTGGTCAAAGATGTGATGGAACATTATTCTGGATATTTCTGTGAGATGATACTTTTTTGGCAGGGGGATGAGATTAACATTGAACTCTATGGACTTTGAGTAAAGCAGATTGCCCTCTGTCATGTTGGTGGGCTTCACCCAATCAGTTGAAGGCTGACCTCTAGAACAAAAGACTGACCTCTCCTGAACAAGAGGGAATTCTGCAGCACCTGCTCTCCTGGGCCTCCAGCCTGCCAGATTGGCCTGCAGAATTTGGGACTTGCCAGCCTTCATAATCATGTGAGCCAGCTCCTTACAATAGATCTCTTCCTAAATATACGTACATCCTACTCTTCTGTTTCCTGGACAACCCTGCCTATCACACCATGCAGAGAGGCAGGACCATGGGCATCCTGTAGGCCATTGGGAAGACCTCACTCACTTAGAGGCAAAACCCACAGAGCTCCAAGGCCTGGTGGATGTTTTCACAGAGGCACCACTGGTGCAGGGGGATGGCCTTGAGCACATTTTCCCTTCCCACTAAAGTGGGGCTCCTCAGTGCAAGAAACCAAGCAACTCCTCCAAGGAAGAGGAGTGAGAAATGAAGGCCCCATATTTCATGATCTTTGACTGAGAACTAGACCTACCTTCCTAATTTATAAATAACACGGAATTATCTTCTTCCCCTCACACCATGCTGTATCCAGACAACATCAGGTTATATCGAAGAATGCTTGTCAGTAGAGTATGGGGGCCCTGAAAGGTAGGCTGCTCAGAACACTTCTCAGACACAAACCCTGTCCTTGGACATGCAGTGCGACACTCTGAGAAGAGCAGTAGGCTCTGCATCACCAGCCCCGCTGCCCCCATCTGTCACCGTGAATCCTCCACTTCCCAGGTCCACTTGATACCTCTTCCATGAATCCCTCCACACCTTCGGGAGGAGTAACCAGTGGCCCTTCCTACCCCTCGACATCAGGATGCATCTCCCGTCCACCCTGGATCTTCCCCACCAGGTCTTTCAAGAACCGAGCCCATGGGGGTCACCCAGCAAATGCTTCCCCAAGGAAGGGAAGAAGGTGCTTGTGCTGAGAATGTGAATTCCTCCAGACTTACCAGGAAAGAGTAGGCATCTCCCAAGCCGCGCTCAAGGACAGCGCTACCCCATCTTCTTTCCAGGTGACCCCAGCTTTAGACAGCAGCCTACCGGGAAGGCTGGGGTCAGAGAAGGGATCTGCATGACTCCCTCTGCCATCCGGGTGCTCCAGGTCATGAATCTGAGACCCTCACCCTCCTGCCAGGGGGCAATTCTCTTGTGGGCACTGGGGCTTCTGACACTAAGTCAAATCTCCCATCTCCATGAGGACCAGGTGATGCAAACTGACTAAGTTTTCCCTTGACTAAAGTCAGTTATTGCTCAGCATTGGCTTTTGGGGGTTTTTTGCAATTATTTCAGCTTCAAGGAATCTGATGTACTAAACTGATTTAGAAAAAAATGCTGTCACCCACTCTCTCCTCCCTTCCTGACTTCACTGATACTCAGTCTCCCATCGAATAAGCATTGATCCGCTAACCACGTTACAGAGCGCTATAGGAACCTAGAGTTATGGGAAATAAAATAGGAGAATATTTCTCTAATGATGAGAGGATGTCTCAAGATGAAAACACTGTTCTTCTGTCTACATAAAATAAAACATCTTCACGACACACAAGAAATCATATAAGATGTCTGCTGCAGTCTCTCGTTTTGGTTTTCCAAGCCCGGGCAGAGTTATGTGGTGCCTCATGTGACAGGGAATTCACAACTTTCAAAATTTTTTAATATGAATTTTAAGTAAAGGAACAAGCAGAGGGTCAGGAATGTTCATATTAAAGTTTGTTATTTGTTTTTCTTTTAACTTCTTAAGTCTGAAAATATCCTATCAGTTAAACCACAGAAAGATTTTTATCTCTCATTCACATGAAATAACAGACCACAGCTTTCAGATTAAAATAACAAAAACACTTAAGTAACTCTCGATGTTGTTAAATACAAGATAAATATTTGAGTGGTTTTTTGCCAACATTTTTTGCATATTTGTGGAAACATCGAGGGAAAACTATATCCTGTGAGGGAGAAAAATAAGATGGAGGGAGGAGAGCTTTAACTGAGAGTCTCTTTTACTAAATTAGTCCTTATGTGCTGTTTTCCCCATGGATAAGCCACAGCATTTTGAGGAGCAGATAGTCCTGGGACTTGGTGATACTCTTTGGCACTTCCTACAACTGCCCATGAATAGAAAGAGGGGAAATTCCTTGGTTAAGGTTTACCTCAGTGCACACAAACTCATCTCTGGTAAACAAACAAACTTCTGAGACCTTCAGGGAAAGGATTCTTTGGTTCCCTCGTGGGTTCATGGCGCAGCCAGCATCCCACCATAGAAGCAAAGCAGCTCCCCCCATCAGCCTCCTCCAAGGCCTGGGGCATCTGCAGTTGACTTGAGAAAGAGGGCCGGGCTGTCGAGATGTCCCAACGTGAACTACAGCCTCAGAGCGACGGCCATGACCAGCCAGCCACGGGGCAGAGCCAATCTGAACCTTCCCCCCACCATTCAAATTCTCACCTCGGGCACATGGAATAATTCTGTCAGTAGGGATACTCTTTCTGGTTTGTATGCCTCTATCAATGGAAAATTCTATAACACACGTAGTTTTCAGAATACGTCACTATCTAGAGAGATCTCCGGATCCCAGTCAGCCAACATAGGGCCTGGCACTGTAGATTCCCAATAAATATCAGCAGAATGAATAAAGGTCTGGTGAGATTTGCCTCTTGAGATACATAAGCACAGGCAAAGTAGAGTTAATAGCAAATCATTTATGGATTTGTTCACCATGTCTTATTTAGAAGGACAGAAACTTGAAGTTCTTTTTAAATTAATAATTGCTTCTCCCCCCCCAAAAAAAGATTTAAGTTGGCTAATAATCATTAATTTACCAAGAATAAAAAGATTTACCAGGAATAAAAAGATTCACCAAGGTTATAATTAGGAATAGGGAAAATGTCAGCCCCATTATTGACTTTAATTTTGATGACGAAAACACTGACTTCTGTAAGTTGAGTAAATTCCAGTAATAAATGAATGGGTTGAGCTTTTCATAGGTTCACTAATATTCTAATAATAAAGTGTTAAGGGAAAAATATCAACTTTTGGAAGCTAACGAGGTAACACTTTCAGCTAACTGAAAAGAAAGTGTATGTCTCAAAAGTACTTTGGTGACTTTTAAAGAAGTAATACGTCTACTCAAGGACCAGGATTAGAACTGAGGAATGACGAAGGTGATGGAGTGAATAAGACCAATTAAAGGCTGGGCAAGAGGGAAACACCATTGTACCAGAGGAGTTCTTTGAGGGTTCACATTTGCTTTCAGTCGTTTCAACTTTGCCAAGCCTGACGCTGGTGTGATATCCAACTGGTCATCTGACATGAGGGAGGTTAGTTATTTGTGGTGACAAAATGAAAGCTGTCTTAATCTTGCAGACCCAGTCAAATTATGAAACAGGAACCACTAGATTCTCTAGGGGGCTAATTAGAAAACCTCCTGGCAAGGAGACATTGCAAGCTCACTTGTCAATCTGACTGTCGGCTTCCCAGGGTACATGTGCCATTGGACGAACGCATAGCAGTGGCTGCATCTTTATCAAGATATGGGGATGTGAATTGGACGTGGCTATGGATATGGATGTGGTAGATGTGGATGGGGACATGGATGTGGATAGAGATGTGGACAGGATTACCCATGTGATGGGGAAGTGTTGGAAATGTGGAGAGAGAAATGGACCTGGGTGAGGATGGGGATGAGAGATGGATGGAGATGAGGATGAAGATATAGACGTGGCTATGGATATAGATATGGATGGGAATGGGGACAGGGATACAGATAAGGATATGCCTGTGGGTACAGATATGGGATGTGGATTAGAATGGGATAATGCCACTTGGAGTCAATGACTTACCTCCAAACACAGGGGCCGCAAAATCTTAACTCCTCCCCTTTTGGGGATTCCTTTTGACTAATCTACCTTCTCTGTCTTACCGTGGGCATTTGCAGTTTCTGGGGGTTACTGATTCATTGTATGGAAATTGAGTTTCATTCAGAAATGTTGTGAATTGCTGTAGTTTAACACCCTTTCTTCTCACCACCCAGACCTAGCTTTTCTAAGTCCTGAGAAGCCTTTGACCAATCGTTAGTGTGCCCTCATGTAGTGTCTATATCTTCAGGAAGCCTGCATACTAAAATATGACAAGACAGACTAATGGCATCAAAGAAACTGTGGAGTTGGAAAGTTAGAAATGTTGACCATATCCTTAGCTAGATAGTATGAGTGTTCTCTACCCTTGGGGGAAAATGTTAAGATAAAAACAAATCTTCAAGAAAATATAAATCACATTATAATTTCTGCCCTTTAAATGTCTACTAGAGCTAGGCTTTTTTTGAAATACCCACAGCTTGAAGTTTACTCGTTTCAGACAATAATCTCTACTGACTTTAGTAAAATACCCCTAACTAGCTAAGGCACAGCTGGCCAGTCTCCTCCTCTCATGATGCTGGATTCAGCCAACAAGTCAATTATTTATTCAGCAGATGTTTTGACTCTATGGGCCAAGGAGAACTTTATAGCCAGTATGCTACACAAGCCACACACCCACACTCACTCACTTACACTCCTGATTGCACTCTCGCTGGGAAATTATCTCAAGATTGTGTAGAATTTATAGACAAGGATCCCAAGCTCACTTTGCAAGAGTCAGAATGGTATTCTGAGATCTTCTGGGATTCTCTTGTGGCTCTCCTGGGAGCCCCGTGGTAATTACACACCACAATTACCATGTGTATCTTCACTGTGGTATGGCTAGAATCAAAATTCCTCCTCTATGCCTGTCAGAGCGAAGAGCCGAGCATCTCTCTGAAGATCGGTATGTAGCTGGTAACCTCAAAGTTCTGAATTTCTTCCACATGACAGTACGAGCCTCTTCCTTTTTATTGAAAGCCCACATGACAGATTTGGTTAAGAGAACGGAGCTCTTCAAAAGAAGTGTCTCTGTTTTGTCGCTGTGCCAAAATCTTATGTTAAAGATTCTTCTCATAGAATTTCCCATTATTAATATTATCCTTGTACAGAATATTCAAGGGTCACGTAAGAGAGGTTGGTCTTCAAAGACATTCCATATCCTACAGGAATAATTGCTCTATTCTCTTAGGAGGCCCTGCCTGTTTGGGGCCTGGTTGACAGATTTCAAGAGGAGAATTTGGGGGAAGCATCATTTCAGAAGGGAGCTGGGCTATGAGAAAGGACCAGGCTCCTCCAACCTGACAGAAGCACTGGCCAGCGTGTTGATTCCAAGAGTGGCTGTGACAACCTACGTCCCTCTGCCCAACCCTGATGTGTCAGTCAGGGTTCTCCAGAGAAACAGAACTAACAGGAAAGGGGTGTGTGTGTGTGTGTGTGTGTGTGTGTGTGTGTGTGTGTGTGTATAAAAAGATTTCTTTCTAGAAACTGGCTCATGCATTGATGGAATCTGGAAAGTCTGATGTCCATGGGCTGGGCTGGTAGGTCATCTGGTCACCCAGGCAAAATTTCAATGGCATCATCTTGAGGCAGAATTTCTTCTTCTCTGGGAAACTTAAGGTTTTTGCTCTTAAAGCTTTCAAAGGATTGGATGAGGTCCACCCGCATTTTTCAGGATAATCTTCTTTACTTAAGTCAATGGATCATCTACAAAATACCTTCACAGCAACACCTAGACTATTATTTGACCAGGTAACTGGGCACCGTAGCCTGGCCGAGTAGACACAGAAAGTTTAACCATCAGGCCCTGACAAGGCTCCAGGTTCCCAGATACTGGCATTAATCTTCCCATCACGCCTCACTTCATATCCTCGGGATGAGCCCCTGAGCCTCCCTCGGTAGCCCATTGGGCACTTCGTCCTTATATTTTTCCCGTGTGGCCTTGGTGATACCTCGCCCATCTTCTGCCCTTGGATTCCCCGCAGAGGTCATGGGCTACCCTCTCTCCGCATCACTACAGGTCATCCCTCTGGGCTGGGGCAGGCTGGTGGGACGAGGGGTCCACAACCTCTACCCCTCCACATCCTGTCCATCACACAGCCACCCCTCTCTACCCCTCCTCCCGTCATGTGGGACAGTGTGTAGGCTCCCCTAGGGTGACTCCCATTAGCAGGACTGCCTCAGAAACCAGCACAGGCCAGCAGGGTGGGCTGGAGGAGGCTACAGCAGAGCAGAGGCCCAGGAAAGGGGGAGGACTTCCAGGAGGGAGCCGCTGGAAGCGTGAGGAGGATTGCCGGTTTCTCTGGAAGATTCTGCACATGTGCAGAGTCTTCTCAAGGAGCTTAGAGCTTACCTGGTCCACACATCTCGAGGGGGTCTGGGTTTCACCCACCCACAGGGGACACTTAACACCTTCCACCTGGTGAAAGAATTTTCTTCATTCACAAAGGATTTCCCACACGTGAAGTGCAATTGCATGCTTTCAGGATCCTTGTCTAATTTGTAGAAACATTGGTTTATTATTTAACCTATTTGTGTAGTACAAGGGGTGCCCTTCCCTTCCAAATCTCAGCATGGTATGGCGATCTGTTTAAACTGAAAAGAGGGAGGGAGTAAGACCATGCTTAGTTTAAGAAGATATAAAAGGCAGGGTAATAAATGATTACCATGTGTTAGCAGCCAAACCTGAAGCAGCAAAGTTTATGATGATGATCAAAGCAACTGGGAAAGCTGCACAGTCATCTCGTTGACTTGCACGTTATGAATCGGGAGGCCATACGGGGAAATCATGAAAAGCCAATTAGAGAGGGACTTTTGTTTTCAAATTATTGCTGGGCACTGAAAGAGCTTTTAAACTGTTGTAGTGATTCTGCAGCCCTGGAGCTGAGATGCTTTGGCGTATCTTCCAGGGAGGCCCGGGGTGGGCTGGCAGAAGGAAGAGCGTCCCCCACTCGGGGGGAGGCGGGCAGGGACAAGGCTGAGCTGACTCCCACCCACTCTGGAGGGTTTTTGGGAAAAACGTCAGGCCAGTGCTCTCTGCCAGGATATATTTGGGGGCAGCGGTGTTTCGAAGCATTTCCTAGTGTTCTGGGAAACAGAATTGGACCTGTTCCTCCAGTCAGGAAAGACATTCATCCATGAGAATCTGGAAGGAAAGGATGCAGAGAAAGGAGGTGAGGGCCTGGAAGGCAAACAGGCAGGAGGCGGCTCTGCCCGATGTCCGGAGAAGGAGGGGTGTGAAAGAGCAGGAGACAGAGGCTGGCCTAGTTGGCACACTGTCCCGCAAGACTGGAACTGAGAAATCACGGGAACTCCAGAATGCCGTATCATCCACAATCACTTCCGTTTGGCTGTGGAACCATCCTGGAATTCCCAGCAGCAGGCTCCCTTCTGCATTCTACATTTTGGTTCATAATGAATTGAACATTTCTCAAGAAGATGCCAGTGGTCAGCCCCAGCAGCAGCCCTGGGCCCACTGGCTGGCCAGGCCCTGGCCCTGAGCTGAAGCCCCCGAGATGTGGCCCTCAGATGAAAAGGGCAGCCCCGGCCCTGCACAGTGCAGGAACTGCTCCAGATGCCATTCACCCACTCACTGTGCTGAGGGAACAGCCCCTGGCATGGGTCCGTGTCACGTTCCTGTGGAAGCTGAGGATCCAGGGCGCAGAGGGGCTCAGCACCCAAATCCACGGCTATCATCTGACCAGGCCAGGGGTGGCTGGCAGCGCTCACCCTTCACAGGCTCCACGATTCCCACCCACTGTCCCCTTCCTGCGTGTGCAAACTTACCAGATAGGTATTATCTTCTCTCCTTTACAGATTTAAACATCAAGACTCAGAAGGGCTAAGATCTTGACCTTGCAGCCACAAGAGGTGAATCTGAGAGTATAACGATGACGGTAAACCAGAGCTGAGGACCCAAGATGGGTCAGCAAACAGGAAGAGAAACAGAGGCTGAAGCCAGGGTACCTAGAGCCTGGGATGTAGGACCAGAGCATCCCAAGTCAGGTGGGCAAGGAGAAACCCTGGGAGCATCCTTGAGACGTGGGCTTTGGATGAAAGTGGGCGTTTGTGTTCCTCCTGGCATGCTGATGGGGGTTGGGTAGAGTTGATCTTGCTTAAATGGCCAAGGATAGAGAAGACAGGAGGTAATTATTATCCCCATTTTACAGATGAGGGAACAAAGTAAGAGAATATAAATAAGCAATTTACCCAAATTCGAACAGATAGAATTCTGAGTCTAGAGCCAAGATCTCCTGTGTCCTCATTCACAAAACTGGAATTACTGCCCATGCTCCTCTTACCACAGGGCGTCTCATTAAGGATGCAAATGAGACCCAATCGTTGAGTATTTGTACGAACAAGACAGAGGATGTGCACAGTGCCCAGCATAGTAAAGTAGATTCATAACCAGTGGAGCAGCGCTGATCAATGCGTTAATATCTGCCTGGGAGAGAGCTCTGATGCGGTGCTGGCTGCAACGCTTTGCACTTGACCTGACCTAGAGCATCATTTCCCAGACACTTGAGATATCAAATTTGTAGGCCAAACAGTACAGGGAGGCAACTTTTGCTATCATGCTCGATTACGGCACAGGGCTCAGGAAAAACGAGCCAGGTTGAATGACATGAAACCAAATAAAATTCAACAGGGATGTACGGAATGCTCTGTATTTAGGTTTTAAAAAATCAATTATACAAGCACAAGATGGGAGGGATGTGGGTTTACAAATGTTTGCATGGAAAAGCAGGAAGTATTAGTGGTCGTGGTGTGACACCGTGGCAAAGAAGAGAATGGATTCTCTGGCTGTATCCAGCTTCCAGAGGGAGGGATGTCGACATTGGAGCAGGATGGTCCATTACGGGAGCTGCCTTTTCAGGGAGAATTAGCGTCGTGGACTGGATTCTGAGGCAGGTAACCAAACCAACAGAGAGCCCAGAACTTCCATTTATTGAAGAGTGGTGTGTGAAATGGGAGGGTTCATGTGAAGCCAGGACTTGGGGAGGAAAGTCACTAAGGTGATCTTAATATGGGGGAGGGGGCAGATATCTGTGCTGACAAAACACACCAAGAGGGCCAGTGGGCCTAACTTTCAGAGGCCGACAGCATTCCGATATGAGGACAAGTCTGAGAAGCATGCTCCCTAAAGGCTGAGAAACCCTAGAACTGGGGGTGTGCAGTGAAAGCAGGTGGATCACATGTCACGAGTAATGCAGTGAACGTCCCTGCACTGGGAGAGCTTGGGCCTCAGCTGCATCTTTGCATGAGGCCCATGGAGCCCTGGGGGTCCCGTCACTCTTTCTTTGGGACCACGGTGGGTAGACCAGTAGTCCAAGGGTGGGGCTCTGGGCTTCAGGCCCTACATCTACAAGAGCAGCCTCCTCTATCCATTTTCCACACTGAGCCCTAAGGTTTAATTTGAACAAAGCTTCTCTGGCTAAAAATGAAGTTTGAAAGCCACTGCTCTAGATGGTCAAGAAGCCCAACCAGATCCCAAACTTGATTAACCTCCAGCCTCAAAACCAGCCCAGGAACACATGCAGGTATTTGGGGTTCGGGCCTTTCCATTGAAAAGAAGTGACAAGAGGCAGGTAACCCACAGACATAGGGGTCTCTGGGAAACCCTTTGGGAAGCCTCAGTATCAAGGTTATAGAGGTGTTTGTTTTAGTTGCTACTTACCAATATTTGTTTGGGTATAGTTTGAGGCGATCACCTAATTACTTTGAAGATTCAAGGCCAGTGAGTCCGTCCTGGGGAGCACTCTTGAAACTCAGTCTCTAGATTGAAGTGGGCATTTGTGTTCCTCCTGGCACGCTGATAGGGGTTGATCTTGCTTAAATGGCCAAAGATAGAGAAGACAGGAGGTAATTATTATCCCCATTTTACAGATGAGGGAACAAAGTCAGAGAATATAAATAAGCAATTTACCCAAATTCAGACAGATGGAATTCTGAGTCCAAAGCCAAGATCTCTTGTGTCCTCATTCACAAAACTGGAATTATCGTCCATGCTCCTCTTACCCCATGGCATTTGTCCTGTGAGTTTCTGGCCTTGTTGGCTGACCTATGAAATCAGGCTTCTCAGTTTCTTTTTGTTTGTGTTCACGGAAAATGTGCACTTTCTAACAGAAATAATACCATAGTATTGTGGAGAAGATGAAGATCTTCCAATGAGTTGACCCTGAGGTTTATATTTTGTTATGGTGTTTGACCTCCTGGTGACACAGCTCAGGTGAAATGAGGCCGGGACCCCACTCCAGCCGTGGCCAGAGCAACAGGAATGGTAGAGCTCCAGAAAGGGCTCGGTGGAGAGCTGAGGCACCCCCTGCGGGGGAGGCACCATGAGACCTGCACACCTGGACTTTCACACATCAGGCTGGTTGCATCCTACTTTAAGTCCGTCCCGGGCAATGACAATTCCTTCTACCAGTCAAGGGTTTGCTGGACTCTGGAACTCCCCCACATGGCTGAAGTTGAGGTCCTGGCCTCAGAGAATATCCAGTCCTGCTGACAGAGCAGCAATCACCATGCAAGTGAGTGTGTGGTGGGCTCAGCACTCAGTGTGGAAGGGGGAGGGGGGCTGTGTGTGTACATAGTGGAGGGTTTCCAAGTATGCAGTGCCCAGTGGGAGACGTGCTCAAGGAAGTGAGGGGAGACAGGCCGCCCAAGAGAGCAGGGCTTGGGTGAAGGCCAGAGATCCAGAGGGTGGGGGTCTGATAAGAGCCGAAGATGTGCATTGGGGACAGTAGAGAACTTTGCCAAGGGACAGACGGAGGTTCACCTTGCCCACGAGGGTTTCCCAGCAACGTGGAACGATTGCAGGAGCTTGGGAAAGGATGAGATGGAGAAAGGGGTGCGGGAAAGTGGTCAGAGGGCAGCTCATAACCTGGGAAGATGGCTGTGCAAAGAGGAAAACACTAGAAGCTCAATGCAGTCATCCTGGTCTTCCTATCCACATAGTAAACGGTACGTGGCTCTTGAAGTTTGGCCATGGAAGGCAGAATCTCCACATGAAGAAGGTTTGGGGTTTGTGTCCCCAAAAGATGTTGAAGTCAACCCCCAGCGCCTGTAAATGCAACCTTATTTGGCAACCAGGTCCTTGCAGATGATCAAGTTAAGATGAGGTCACTCAGGTGGGCCTTTATAGAACGAGGGAATTTGGACACAGAGACACGCACACAGGAAGAATCCTGAGTAAACATGAAGGCAGAGCTCAGCGTGATGTTTGTACAAGCCCAGGAGCACGAGGATTGCCGGAAGCCAGCAGAAGATGAAGAGGCCAGAAGCAGCTTCTTCCCCTCCACCCTGAGAGGGAACCAGCCCTGCCAACACCTTGATCTCAGACTTCTACCCCCAGACCCAGGAGTGAACACATTCCTGTTGTCTAAAGCCCCCGGTTGCGGTCCTTTGTTTTGGCAGCCCTAGAAAACCAACACAAGCTCTTACATTTTCCATCTCCAGTCAAGGGAGGGTCTCCCTCCGTCTGGCACAGGAATTGCCGTAGTTCACGTGCACCAGTGTGTTCCGTGTCGGTTCCGTAGGAGCGTATTCTCAGAGACCACGGGGAGCTCAGTCCCTGTGGAATCTGGTGTGGTCTTCCTTCCGGCAACCATCTCTGTTTCTTACTGAAAAGGGGAGAATCCATGTTTTAGTGCAGAAAGGGCCCTTTCTTGATTTACAATTGAATAAACCAAGGTTCGGAGAAAATCCAACCTACTCCCTCGGATAAATTCACACGGACAGGCGAGGATGCGCTCCAGCTCTGGCTCCGGAAACGTCCAGAGATGGGAATTGTGCACATTTCAGAACTTGGGAGTTATAAATTCTGCAGCTTGGTTACTAGCAGCCACACAAAAGTGACTTCTAAAAACTTCTAAATTTTACCTTTTTTTAAAATAGGAAACATTTTCACAAAGGTTCTAACCATGGCCAGTATCACAAAGGTTACCAGTCACGTGGGAAGGGACGATTTCTCTCCTCAATCGTTTCCTACACTTAATGGTGGGTCTTTGCGGCTCTGCACCAGCCCTTGGGCAGGTGATGGCGTTGAAATCTGAAACTGACACGAGGAAAATTCAGGCACGTCCCCAGCCCAGGCACAGCTGTGTGATTGATGCCACTCTGCTGGCCAGGTGAGCACAGCCGAGCTGGTGGCTGCATTTTTTATTCAGAGAGAGTGGAGGTCAACTTGGAAGCTTTGCTTCTGTGAGGCTGCAATGCTAACTGCAGACCAAGAACATAAATCACGCTGCCCTGGCTTGAAACCATGGATCTCCCGATAGCCATCACTTGTCATGAGAGTATCTGAAACAGAGGTCCAGCCCCACACAGGAGTGAGACCCTGCACAGTTTAGCTCGGGACTGTGGGCATCCCCTGAAATGGAAACAAGATTAGCACCATGAGATGAAGTTTCTATCTCTCAGGATCTGTTTCTCAGACCTTGCAATGACGAAGAATAAACTAATAAAAGTCAAATATCTGCTTCTTGAATGATTGAAAGAATGCAGTTGAATGGATGAAATAAACAACTTGAAGAACTCATGGTAACCAATCAATCAGACATGGCTTTCCCCCAAGAAAGCTGCATGTCAGACACCTGGATAAATGACTCGCCCAGAGAACCAAGTCCTAAGTCCCTTTCCCCATTTGTTGAACCATTTGTCCATCCAACACATATTTTTAAAGCACCGACTTTGGGACAGGCACTGTACCATGTGCTGGAGTTATGCGATGCGTGTGGCATCACCCCTACTCTGGAAGAAACTAAGGTGGGCAAATGATGTCAAGCCAAGGATGTGTCCGTGTACCACAAAGTGCTGCACAAACACACAGATATTAGAGGAAGAACAAACTTGATTTTAGAAACATTCCTAGGAAGAACTGGCATTTGCATTAGACCTTGGAGTAGAAGTAAAACTATATAGGTGTGAGGTAAGAGGAAGAGAATTTGAGGACCTGAGACCAGCACGTGCAAAGCTCTGGGTGTATGGCAGGGATGGGGCATTCAGGCGAAGGCAACCCAAAACGCCTAGTGCCACAGTGGGGCTCGGGTAGACAGGGGCCACAGGAAGTAGGGAAAGAAGAGAGCTACGTGTGGATAATGGGTGTCCTTGTCAGCTATATTTGGGAGATTGCACTCAATCCCATCCACCCTGGAGAGACACTGAAGGTTTTGCAGTGGGAGAATGGCATGAACAAATTTCACCTAAAAACCAACCAAGTATGTTGCACATACTTTTGCAACAATTCAACTACAAAAATGAAGGCATGCTTGCTCACAGAAGTTTCTGTAAATTCCTAATCTGTGTGTCCCAGGCATCAACTTAAAACTCAAAGCTACCTCTGCGTCACCGAGCCCAGTTGCTGGCCACACCCCAGTGACACCCCTTCCTTGCAAGAGTCTCTCCAGATTCTCACTGTGGGCCGTGTCCTACTTCCCAGGGCTTTTACGTGGGGGACAGGTTTTAAATAAAATAAAAATTCCTCTTGCTTCTTGGAGATTGGACTTGATTAAATATTCCACTGATAAAGGCTAAGCAAATGTCAGCTTCAATATCACAAAAAGAGAAATGAGAGTTCATACAAGCAGCAAAGCAAACAATCATTTTCATACTTTATTAGAAACATTTATTGCCTAATGACTACATTATTTTAAGCAAGCAGGTGGAAAGGTGTTCGGTGCGTGATATCTTCAAATATCTTTATTTGTGAAGATGTTCTCTCTCTAGTATTTAGACAGACGTTTTATTCCCTCTAATAGAGCTAGGACATGAGATGCTGTGATTTCAGCTACTACATAAGCACTTGAAGGTCATGGCCTATCACTGTGCTTCCCCAACAATGCAAATCCATTCAATGCTACATTTTTCTACTCTGCACGAAGTGAAGGTTCTGGGTACAGATGGCAGAACTCACTGTGCGCTCTCCAGTGTTCTTCTAAAATCCACAGCTCACATTCCAAGTGTGCTTCACAGTTCTTCCTCTATAGCTTGCTAGCCACGTAACTGTGATCTAGAGTCTGCAGCCAAAAGATAAAGAAAGCGCTGTTGTTCTTCTCTAGTACCTGCACCACTTTAAAAACTATTGGCAGATTATCTTGAAGAGGAGATTCTCAAAGCCCTTCTCTTATCTGTTGTTAGTTGTCTACTGCTGTGTAATAGTGCTCACCACAAACTTGGTGGATTAACCCAACGCACGCTCATCATCTCACAGTTTCTGTGGGCACAGCTTAGGTAGGTTCTCTGCAGAGCTGCGGTCAAGGTGTTGGCCACATTTTTTTTTTTTTTGTCTTTTGCGGTACGCGGGCCTCTCGCTGTCGCGGCCTCTCCCGTTGCGGAGCACAGGCTCCGGATGCGCAGGCTCAGCGGCCATGGCTCACGGGCCCAGCTGCTCCGTGGCATGTGGGATCTTCCCGGACCGGGGCACGAACCCGTGTCCCCTGCATCGGCAGGCGGACTCTCAACCACAGAGCCACCAGGGAAGCCCAAGGTGTTGGCCACTTTTGATCTCACATGGTTGTCAGCAGTATTCCTCTCCTCGTGGGTAAGGACTGAGGACCGCAGTTTCTTACTGGCTGTTGATCAGAAGCTGCTCTCAGCCCCTTGCTATAGCCCTCTCCATATGACACTCACAATAGGGCAATTTGCATCTTCAGTCATTAAGGGAAAGAGCCACTCGGCAAGGCGAATGTAATGAAGTCACATCCTGTGTCCACACTTCCCAGCACCTTTACTGTGCACTTTTGGGCAGAAGCATGAGCAGGTCCCACTCACACTCCAAGGAAGGGCTAAGCAGGAGGCAGGGGCTGCCGCAGTCTGTTCGCCGCACCTCCCTTTAATTTATTCGTGCTCAGCGGAGCACCTGGAGCAGAAGGGGCCAATCTGACAGAGCTGAATTTTTTCCAAATTTAACAAAATGGAAAAAAAGTCCGTGTAGTTTAATAAGCCATTTCTCCCTTGAACGCCATAAACCCAGATGTTCATTCTTGTACATACTAAAGTCCCCAGTCTGTATAACTTAGAAATTTGCAAATACTTAGACGTTTGCTGTTTAGGAGTCTCCTAGTAGCTTTACTTTCATTTTCTTTAGTCCTTATAACAGCTTTGCAATTAAGATTATTATTACCCCACTTTACAGTTAAGAAAACTGAGGTTCCAAGAGGCTACCTCGCCTGCAGAAAAGGACGTGTTCAGTTAAACTGAGTCAATAACTAAACTTGTATGTTTCCTCTGGCTCTTTTTCTGGAGTCTATTAACTAGTTATTCCCCCAGAGAGACTCTACAGAAAGTAAACTTTCTGGGTCTCTTTAGAGTGAAAATGCCATTATTTTGCTCTCACACTGGATGCCAGTTTGGCTGGGTATACAATTCTGGGCTCAAAATCCTTTTCCCTGAGAACTTTGGGAAAAATCACTCCAGTGTTTTTTCCCCTGAGAACTTTGGGAAAATCACGCCTGTGTTGCTGTTGAGAAGATTCAAGTCAATGTGATTCTTGATTCTTTATAAATACCTGTACCTTTTTCCTTTCCCTGAAAGCCCTTATTCGTGTCTCTTTACCTTTGGAGCTTAGACATTCGACAGTAACAAGACTGGGTTCCCATCTTTTTTTCACCTGCCCTGCTCAGCCCTCAGTCTTTCCACCTTCCTTTCCACAGGAAGACACAGGTATTTCTTCAACTATGGGAAATATTTTCTCATTATTTCTTTGTTAAATGCTGTCTCCTATTCCCTTCGTGCTCTTTTGCGTTGGAGACATGGGGCCCAGCAACACTCCTGGGAGCTTATGCCTCCATAGCTCCAATTTCCTCCTTCTGGCTCAATCCTGGGCACGTTCTGAAGCTGCCCGGTGCCCAGTTCTAGGTGCGGAGGGGCTTCCGATCAGCACAGCTCCTGCAAACACTGTGCTGGGGGCCCCCAAGTTCCATGGTTGCCTATCTCAGGGGTCCCCTTCACGGGCTGTGGGCTAAGGCTTTTCTCATTTCACATCTATCTCCTTCTACTTCTCAGAGATTCCCACCAATTTCTGATTCACTATCTTTCTTAATTCTTTTTTCCAGTTGTCTTACTGGATTGGTTATTTTAAAAGGTTTTTATGGAACTTCATGGCGTTTATGGCAGTCCCTGAGCTGTAGAAAGTTTCTGCTCAGGCCACAATGTAGCCCCGTAATTCTCTCTGTGTTTTAACTGCTCATGGAACAGACAGAGGGAAGTGCCAGTGAATTACAGCTGAGATCAGTTCCTCTTAAATGGCTGCCTTGGAAACCTGTCGAAAGCCTGGCGCGTCCCTATTGTATGACGTCATGGTAACTGGATCAGACTTTCACGTTGCGCTGAATCAGCAGCAAGAATTTCGAGGATGATTCAGGATCATCACTGAGGTTTGATCCTCTTTCCTGGTCTTTTGACGAAAATCTCAACAGCACAAGGATGACCTGACTGTTACCGAACCATTTCCAGCAACTAGAAGGGTGAAAACTGGAGCTGCGTCTATCAGAATTGAGGTTTTACTTTGAGCACATTTTCCTTTTGACTTTTCTCCTGCCGTGTTTCATACAATTTCTGCAGAGTTAAAGACGCAGTTTCAAAGGTAAATTGAAGCTATTGAGCCTCACCTATGATTCCACGGGAGCACATGTGTGTGTGTGTGTGAGAAAGAGAGAGAGACATAGGGTGCATCCCATAAATAAATTTTACCATTATTTAGTGTTTTATTTACTATTGAATCTAACCAGCTTATCAAAAATTTTAAAACAACAGATGACGTACATACAAGCTGTATTGAAAGCCCAAAATGTACAGGGGGCGGGGGGGGTAGCACAAAAATGATGTTTGTTACCAACAGGCTGGGCTTCCCCAGATGCTTCATTCCATCCAGCAGAATGGAGAAGCCTTGTCCCAGAAGGTCTGAAGGGGATTTTAGTAGAAAGAATACGCTATTAGCAATGTGCGAACCTCATGCAATTTAGGTGGCTTTTCCAGCCCTCTTTGGTTGAAAAATATCATGAGAAGATCCATTTAGCAAAGGGTGGGAAGCCTAGAAATCAGGAAGGAGATAATTAAAAGTGGGGCAGAGCTTAGCATTTACTAGGGAACCCGGTGACACTCCACAGTGAGGGCTGTTGTGAGTGGGTTTTACTGGGGGAGTGTGGTCACCCCCATCTTGTTGGTTCACGCACTCTTGGTTGAAAAGCACACACAGTGCTGCTCAGGGCACACACTCTGGCAGCCCAGCGCTGTTCTCTCTGCCAGGCTCTGCATCCGAGGGGCAGGGTGTATTTACGATGGGGTTTTAAGCAATTTCCCCTGCCCCAGGGTCATGACCGGGGCTGCTCTCCGGGTCTCTCCTGGTTCCCATTTCACAACTTGTGCAGATCCCGCAGACCGCTAAGGAATGATGTGTAAATTTCACACAGTTCCCACGTTTGGGTTGGAAGGGCATCTAAAACCTTGGTTGCTAACCCAGAATTTATCCAAATATTGTTAGTTGGACAGTCTCACGTGATCGGCATTTCTCAAGAGACTGTCTTGGGTTTAAGCCCAGTCAGAAGCAGCAAACGGGCGGCCAATCAGTGAGGACAAAGGCACACATTTTTTAACCATCAAGACTGAAAACCCTGCTCTTTCGAACCTCAGAAATGGTTTGGATTGGCTTGTGCTGTCCATGGAGATCAGAGTCAGCTCTCCACTTCCCAACACAGCACGTGGGTTTTACAAGAGTCAGAGGAAGATTAAACAGAGGCCCACTAAGAACCACTGGAATTCCCACGAGAATGAAGGACTCAGTTCCCAGAGGAACACATTCTTTGCTAGGGTATTAGTTTTCTATTGCTGCTGTAACAAACGACCACAAACCTAGTGGCTTAAAGCAACAGAGTTGTTTGTTTCCAGCTCTGAGGTCAGAAGTCTAAAATCAGGGTTGCAGGGCTTCCCTGGTGGCACAGTGATTAAGAATCTGCTTGCCAATGCAGGGGACACGGGTTCGAGCACTGGTCTGGGAAGATCCCACATGCCGCAGAGCAACTAAGCCCACGCACCACAACTACCGAAGCCCACACGCCTAGAGCCCGTGCTCCGCAACAAGAGAAGCCACGGTAATGAGAAGCCTGCGCGCTGCAACAAAGAGTAGCCCCCGCTCAACACAGCTAAAGAAAGCCCGTGTGCAGCAAAGAAGACCCAATGCAGCCAAAAATAAATTAATTAATTAAATAAATTTTTTAAAATTACTCTAAAAAAGTGTCTTTTTTTTAAAAAAAGAGAGAAAAAAAACTATTACTAAAATATTCTATATTTAGCTACACTGGTAATTTTGACAATAGTTCAAGGAACATGGCATTTACTTTCTTTGAAAATGTAGTATATAAACAAATGTGGTTTTCTTATCTAAGTAAGGACAGTATATTATAATATCAAAATAAAGGAGAAAGAAAGAAAGAAAAAGGTAACGCCTAAACCCTGACAACTTCCTCTTTTCGGAAGCAGGACGAGAGCTGAGATCCAGAGCCCCGTTTGAATGTGGAGCATCAGAGAGGCCGTCCCCTCTCTGAGGCTCAGAGCAGGTGTGGGGCGTGGGGTACTGGGGGAGGCGAGTGCTGGTGTTGGTGGAGAAGGCTCACTGAGGCCAAGAAAGCAGGGACTCAGGCTCCTTGAACCCGACGTGTGACTGAAGGGCCTCGTCACTGCCACGTGTGGCTGACAAGCCTGGGAAAAGCCCAGCTCTTACAGCTCGGGGACGTCCGGTGTCCTGGCTCTCTCTGGATGGCAGCTCCAGCAGGACACTCATCACCTCTCTGGGACTCGGTTTCTCCTGAGCAAGAAAAGACAAGCACAGCTTCTATCGTGTTCCCGAGGTATCACGGGGCTGTGAGGGGCTGCACTCGCCAGGCGGAGTGCAGGGTCACAGTTAGGATCAAACGATTGCCCCAAGAGTTGCTTTCCTTCCCCTCGGGTGGCACACTTTACGGAAGCAGGGAGGAGAAGGGTTCCTGCAGTGACCACAGAACAGATTATGGAGACGGCCACTCATTAGCCATCAGCCAAGGAAGGCTGCTCTGATGTCCTGAAGAACAAACGGGCATCTGGCCTTGAGCACCATGAGAACGTCTGGGAAACACAGAGACAGAGGCTGGTGGTATAAATCCTCTGTCTTCCCATTTCACACTTCAGATGACACGGCAAGGGGAGGAAAGTCAGGGGGATCAGCCCTCCGAGTCAGAGAATGTCAGAGCTGGGCCCATCGAGATCACCACATACCAGACCCCAAACCAATTAATGGCAGAGGTAGGAGGAAAAAATCAGTTTCAAATATTAATCTATTTTTTGCACCAAAATCGGTACCTTTATATGAAATGTCTTCTGTATTTGGTGTACTTGGGTTAGCATGACACATCATGTTTCAGTGCCTCTGACACCGTGGATCCCCCCAATGTGTGCGAGTGATGGAGGCTTTATAAATTACAGATGTTTGTGTGAATGGTTATTTGACGGTGGAGAGGTGGGAACGTAAGGCTCCTTTCCTTACTCTGCTATGGTTTTCTCTCAGTAGTTCTTTTAAAAGGATAAGTTCAAAATATTAAAGATGAGTACAGAAACAGAGAAACTAACCTTGCCCAGAGCTTCGCTGAGCCCGCACAGGTGTGGATGTCTGGCCGCTAAGCTCTGAGTCCAGGCAGGTAACTCACCTGCAGCCTCCAAGATGGCAGGCGGTGGCTGACTTCCGAAGTCCATGACAAACCCTCTCCTGGGACCCAGGTGCCACTTTTCTCACAGCCCCAGCGCTCCGGTGGTGACAACTTGCCAACGACTGGTTAGTGACAGCAGCAGGCACTGTGGGAGGGGGTGTGTCGAGCTGGTCGTGACCCCCAACCTGCCTTTCTACAGCCTGAACTTTGCTGGGATTGAGACCCAAACAGGCACAAAGTTCTGTCGTAAGTTGAGCTCCCAGGACAGAGACCCAGAGGGTGAGAAGGTGGGGCCCTGCTGAGCCTTCTCGCTCCCACCCTGGTCCCGTTGAAATGAAAAATTAACAAGACATCCCAGCCTCGGTGGCCTGTTGCATCCATGTCCCCGCCAGGTAGCGAGCTGAGACATTTCTCTGCCTCCCGAGCTGGCTGGTCCCAGCAACTCTACCACCACCGTGACTTCTATTGCCCTGCCCGTGTCCTAACGCGACTTGGGGAGTTGGATTACAAAATGATTTGTGATGATGGGCATGAAGGAGAGGGCTATTTGACTTCAGGAAACAGCGCTGTGAGTTGGGAATGATATATGAAATGAACCATCCGGGGCCAGCGCGCAGTCGATACGCGAGGTACAACAGGCTGGCCCCGCTGTGTCGAGCCGTTGCCTCGGAACCAGACACACAGACGTTCGGCTCAGTCAGCAGCAGCCTCCCAGAAAACTGCAGCAAGTCCCTAAGTCGCAGATAAAATATAGCCACAGCTGACGGGCGCGCTGTTCATTAGCCAAAGAGCAAGGGGAAGGGGCGATAGAGATGGATTTACACACAAATGTCCAGCTCTGTCTCCTCCCTTTCTGAATCAGACCATCCAGATGCCTCCCAAAAGGCCAAAAATCAACACAGCCATCTTTGTTACAAATGCTAAAATTGAACTGGTTGTCACATTTTGAAAGGCTGAAAAACAGAGGTGGGCTATTTTTTTTTTTTTTTTTTTTTTTGTGGTACGCGGGCCTCTCACTGTTGTGGCCTCTCCCGTTGCGGAGCACAGGCTCCGGACACGCAGGCTCAGCGGCCATGGCTCACGGACCCAGCCGCTCCGGGGCACGTGGGATCTTCCCGGACCGGGGTACGAACCCATGTCCCCTGCATCGGCAGGCGGACTCTCAACCACTGGGCCACCAGGGAAGCCCTGAGGTGAGCTATTTTTGACTTCTTTGTTCCAGCTTTAAAATCAGAGAGATGATTATGGAGAGTTCTTCAACAGATTAAAAAAAAAAAAAAAAGCAAAACTGGTTTTAAATAGTTTTAAAAAGTCTTGAAATAGAAGTTGGCTTTTTTTTTTTAACATTTCAGGAATACCTCACAATTAGTTCCCAAATTCTACGGATGACCAGGGTACCCTGGATCTCCCGTTCACAGGGCCTTCTTGCTTGTTGCAAGCCTTCCAAATTCTTTCCGATGCAGACACAGCGTTCACGAAACGTGGCCTCATCCAAACTGCAGCTCCAAAGGCAAAGATTTTATGTTTTTACCGAAAAAGCCAGGACAAGCCCAGGGCCGCGGGCCAGAGTTGATCTCCACGATGAAGGCCTCTGTCCTGGTCACGCGATATATCATCATGATTTAAAACATCAGAACGGTGCCAAACGATTAGCAGATGAAGCTCACAGATTCCAGTTGCATGACTATGAGATTAAATTAGCCATTTATGGATTTCAGAAAGAGAGGAGACTAAAATGTTTTATCGTATAGTTTAAAAAAGTCATTGAGTGATTCCCTCGTGTTAAATATTTCCTAATGTCAGAAACAGGGTGGATGACACAGAAATCATAAATCCAATTGAAAAGTGTTGAAAATCACTTTAGTCTGCCATCTTAGTAGAAATTCAATAAAGTTGAAGGGAGGACTTCTATACATACCTTGGCCTGGACCAGTACCCGCAGGCACTTATACTGCTCATCTAAGGAAGGACGTGGGACCCAATATTAATTGCATTTTATTCTTTAATAATTGATTACTTGTTAAACGCTTGCTTTATGTGAGACCTGATTTATCACAGATGCCGGGTATATGTACATCACATGTATATATGCCCCTTTGTGCATCGTGCCCTGGACATCGGCACCTGTCCCGGCATTCACTATATTCACCGGAGCATTGGAACTTTAAAAACCACCACCAAAAACTGGGGCTCTGCAGTTTTTTTTTTTTCTTTTTCCTATCATGTTAGACAGTGCTTGGTCTGTGTTCCTGACATGTGACTCAGCAATTACTTCCTAACTAGCAAGCCAGACGTGTGTGCTTATAAAAGTCATGGCCTGATTTTTCAAACCAGTCGCCCGAGGGGAAGGCCCAAAGACCCTCCCCGGCCGTGCGTTCATCACTGCACCTGGAATGATGAGAATTTGTGTCTGTTCATCAAAGGAAAATGGTAAAAATGTGCTCCGGTTATCTGCCAGCTTTTAAAATAGGAGCCTTCGATATAAAACCAAGCTAGATTTTCCACCTATAGCTCTCCCAGGCGAGTTGTAAGGGTCAGTCTATAAGGAGAGGTGTGCTGATGGAAAAAAAGCATCGCCCCTGTGATTTTTCTCAGAAGCCGGGAGCCCTTCCCCTGCACAGGGAGCCTGTCCCCATGTCCAGGAGCCTCACCAGCTGCTTCTCTCGAAAACTTGCTTTGTTTCCCTGGGAGTTGTGTGCAAAGGGAGTCAGACAGACAGGAAGGGCCCACCCTCCTCCTGAAGACACAAACGGCCCCCTGACGCTTCCCGGCTTGGGACTTGGGCTCCACTGCCTCTCTGGTTTGCCACCATCTCCTCCTTCGCTGGTCCCACGTAGCTGTCCAGATGAAGTCTTCTTTTAAAATCAGCCTAGGGGATATTTTAGAGAAGCGGAAGAACCCCACACAGCTCCAGCCCCTCCCCAAGGCCTCCCTGGTTGCCTGGGGTGTCTGCCTCTACTTCCATCCCAGCCACACAGGTAGCTGAGCCTGGGGCAAAGCTGGAGAGAGACAGAAACACTGGGCGTCCTTTACAAATAGAAGCGAACACCTCTCCTCCAGCAGGTCCTACATAATCGCAAAACAAAACTAGGGAAAATGTATTTTTGATGTAAATTCCAAGCAGCCGTGACCCTGTATTTTCTCGAGGAAATCACACCATTTCTTAAGGACGTCTAGCACTGGGATCACCTGCAGCATCACAATTTCCTTTCTTGTTTACTGAAAAGCCCCTTTTTTGGCTTTGATGTCACACCTAAGCATCTTCCCCGGGGCCGGCGTGTGTGCCGGGAACCGTGGCCTATTGCCTGCTCCGGGGGCGAGCTCAGCTGTGCGCTCCGAGGGTCATGCCTGAGCCGTGTGCTGTGAAGAAAGCCATTTGCCGGTGCCAGGGATTCACACTCCAGGGCCACTTGGACTGGCAGAGCCCGAGAACTTTGTGCAACCGCAGCGGAGTGGGTGAAAATGAATCAGATATGAAAATGTCTGAAGCAATAAATTAACACACAGCAGGGGGGGTGATAGCTTAATCCTTTCTCGTCCAAACTCTACCTGACACCCATTATTGTTCCAGGAGGTGGGACCCAGCGACAGGTCGGGAGCGAAAATGAACATTCCCCAAAGATTTGAAGCTTTGCAATAGGTAGGTAATGTGATTCTGCAAAGAAACCCGTACGGCTCTGAGAGTCTTTGTATGTTGAATTCCAGGTAACCTGTCAGGGGACTTCTCTCTCTCTCTCCCCCATTTTATTTAATGCAAAAAGAATATCTTTGACATTTAGAAAAACTATTGAAAATGTGGATACTTGATAAAGCTTATCAATGTATTTCTTAATACAAAATAAATAATTCTGCAGGCCTCTGCTTTTCTTTCCAAAGGTACATTACAGCAGGCTTGACAATAGCGTTGATGAAACAAAAGATTAAAACCTCTAAACATGTGGCTCTGTTTTCTTTGCCAACTACCTGAGACGAGCAAATATTTCGTTATTGTACAAAGTACTTCATTTGCGTGTGTCCTTTGAAACATAACTGACCAAAGTCTGCATTGTGTTCCTTGAACAAACATTTGTGAGAGATATTTAGAATGCGCCCCTCGTGCAAAAAAAAAAAAAAAAAAAAGAACCTGGAAACAAATTTACAAATTGCTTTGCTTGAGTCATGCGTCTCTTCTTGATGTTTTGTTTGGAATATTTCATGTTCAAGGTCTTTGGAGGTAAGATTCAAAAGTGCACATTACTATTATTTTAAATCAATAAATTGCTTCTGGAATGGCATTGTACCGGCAGCCAGTCATTCCACACTTTTAAAGGAAAAGCAAATTTGAAGAATAATGTTTGTTTCTCCCCTTAAGGTTGAAAACAATACATTTTTTATAGACACTCCATTTTTATTGTTTGTGAGGAATTTCCAGGCTAAACAATGTATCTGATATTTTGATTTCCTTTTTCAATATAACACTAGACCTTCAAATGAGTATTGTCCAGTTTCAGCTGTAATTTGAATGCGTGTCCTTTAGTGAGAGGAGATGGTAATTCTGTCTCAGACTTTAACTTTCTGTTTCTAAAAACTACATAAACATATTTATATTAAGTATGGGACTTCTGGGAATGTTGGTGGATTAAACAGAATCACAACAAGATGCTAATAATTTGTTACCTTTCATTTTAACCATCCCAGAAAATGAATTTCTATGGTCTTATTTTTTCATGTTTTTTTTTATTTGCTCAAATAGTTTTCTTATCAGTAATTTGAAAAACGCTCACCGCTTTTGCCCAAAATATTTTAAATGCTCGTTGTAGCAATTATAAATTTGCTAGTTAAAAGTCAGATAATTAAACACACAAAGATAGACCAGGTTTTTTGCATTTACCCTTTTGCGACTATAATTTTAGCGCAGCTAAAGCCATGCAAATTGGATTCAGTTGTCTGTAGGTTTCTTGCTGCCTATTAAGACCGCTTGCTCTCAATTCGCCCCTGCTGGGGGGGAAACGGTAGCATTTTTTCAAGAATAGTATTGTATATTGAGGCATGATACCTAGAACAACTTCTGCCCCAGGAAGTTTTAGCAACAAGAAAAAAGTGCTGAGGGCAGGAAGAATAACGTATTTAAAATAACCGTAGAGCTTATGAAGGAGTTGATTAGTCAGAGAGGCGATGAACTCTCCTGTCGCAAGCGCAGAGCGCACCACAACACGTATTTCAATAAGGAAAGGATGGAAATAGTGTCGATTCCAAGTGAGAGAGCTTTGCAAGAGGTTTTACCACTTAAAACTTGATCACATTTCGTGGGCTTCTTTCCTCAAAGACGGTTTGGAAGATCACGTGTTGACTCACCACGGATTTTTTAAATGTTCGGAATTCACAGAGTTGGACACAGCATTGCTTCTGGGGCTCCTGGATCGTCACAAAGGAAAAAAAAGCAGGGGTCATTTGTGTCCCATGTGTCTTCTCCTGGCCCTGCAGAGGCAGGCGCCAGCTCCTCCTGGCCCTGGGGCCACCTGCTGCGGGTGCCAGGGACTGTGCTGGAGAAACTCTACTCAGTGTAGAGTAGGCCATTTGTGTATGTGGGTGCATGGTGTGTGTGTGCATGCATGGCATGTGTGTCTGTGTGCATGGTGTGTGTGTGGTGTGTGCCAGGTATGTGTGTGTGTGCCTCGTGTGTGTGTATGTGCATGACGTGTGTGCCTGGTGTGTATGTGTGCATGGTGTGTGTGTGCATGGTCTGTGTATGTGTGTGCCTGGTGTGTGTGTATGTTCATGGTGTGTATGTACATGATGTATATGCCTGGTGTGTATGCCCGGTGTGTGTGTGTACACATGCATGTGTATGTGCGTGTCCTTGCCCCTCACGTATTTTCCTGCTGTTCCCCAGTCTCTGTCCTTGCTTCCCGGAGGCAGTTTTGGTCCCAGACAAGGCATCATTTATCCCCGTTGCCGTGTTCCTCCATCCTCCCTCCTACTGGAAAATCTGTTGTGTGCTGCCTCTTCTAAGGATGCTGGATATAAAATAGAAGTGGGGTTCCCTTCTGGCTAGGTAAAAGCTTTACTTACACACACACACACACACACACACACGCACACGCACCCCATATCTTAGCTGACCTGCTGTCAAAAGCTGACCAAACCACCTCAACTTGTGCAAGTCAGTAGGGGATCCGCCCTGACCTAGCCGAGCCAGGCTTGTGCAGTGGGTAGGGCTGTTTGCATGGACGCGTGTGGCCTCTGATTTCCCCTCTCTCCAGACTTTTCCTAGCATTGTCCAACCAGCTCACGGCTTCTGTTAGACCCAGCACATCCCCCGCAGATGGTCTCTCCTCCCACCCGAGTCCTGGGCAAGAAGGGGCTTCGCCGCCCCGCCTCCACGGGAGCGCCGCTGCTCACTGAGGCTCCAAGACGACCTGAACGTGACATCCTGGCACCTCATTTCCAGCGACTGAAATGAGCTCCATGCCCACGCGGGAAATGTGTGGCTGTCGATCTTTCTGAATACATTTCGCGACATTGATTTTAAATCCTCCACCATTGTTTCCCTTCGGATTGTATGATTATCACACTCATTTAGAGGCCCCAGAACTCACACTGTAAAAATCAACGGACTGTTTCTGACTTGCTGATTTTCCATGAAAAACAGGGAAAACTCCAATACGTGGGGGAGAAATTGTTTGGATGTGATGTGAACTAAAACGTGCCACTTCGGTGGACTGTGAAAAGTTCCCCACCTACGCGTGTTTAGAGTCCAATTCTCCCCTTCACTTAGGCTCCAAATCCCCACTGATGATATTACAAGCCAAACAAATCCAATCCCACGATTTTTTAAGGAAGGTGTGTCGGTGTGTTCTTAACAAACAGAATCAAAATACGTTTTGCAACATCCTGTCCGAAAGGGCTGACACCTGGAGGAAACGCTGAACCGACTGAGAAACAAAGAGGCTCCTTTTACTTTTCATGAGTAATTTATTTAAACCTCTTTCTCTTTGAAAATCTCCTTGATAAAATTTGGGTCTCATCAGCAGCAACGAATGTCATGCATTAGCCTGGCCCGGGAGCAGCCCACACAGAAAATAACAGGCTGCCAGTTAAAAAGGCCCCGTGTTCCCACTTCTGTGTCCCTGCTTTATGCGTGTATAACTCACTTTAAAGACAATAGATTCTCCGAACGGAGTGCATGAGGTCTGGAGGAGCTGACCTGTATTAACACGCAAAACACTCAACCCGCTTCCTGGTTCATTTCCCTTCCAGAATATTCTGGGGGGTGCGGACTTGTGGGGATGTGTGGCTGAATTTGTGTTTCTGATCTCAAATTCCCTTCTTTCCAAGGCTTTCGGTCGGAAAAATACTAAAGGGAAGTGTGAAAAAACAACCAGAAAAAACATAAAGAGAGGAACCTCAAAAATCTCTTCCAAAGGAGGGCTGTGAATTGTGTCTCCAGTCTGTCTCTGCCAAGCTCTGGTTTTATTTCCCTTAAAATGTTAACTACTGTCTCTGTGCTCAACGCTCCGCACCCGGAACAGCAGCCCGGAGATGCCGATGTGCCGGGCGTGTAAGCTGGTAAACTCCTGGTTCACAGGCTGCAGGGAGTAGGGGGATTCTCCACAGGCAGCAACTGTATTTCAGCGTTCCTTATACAGTGCTTGTACTCCAAATTTCCTTTACACTTTGTTTACTATATATTCCAATAGTGTAATATTAAACAAAAACAGTGTGTCCTGCGCCAGGATGATTGATTACCGTACCGTCACAAGGTCACCTCCTAGGGACAGGCTGGGTGCAGGGGGAGCTGGCTGACTCATACAGTTAACACTATATCCGCATTGTATGAATGTCACCAGCAATCCAGTGATTTATTGCTTGGAAGGCTCTGTTCAATTTTTTCTGCCTGACCAAATTGCACACTTTCTAGAAAAAGAAGCAAAAATATTTCAGCACATGGATTACCTCAACCCCTCATTTTCCCCGCCAGGATCCACGCACATTTGCAAGGCTGATGATCAAAACCTCCTCTTCTCCTTCCGCTTCCCCCCTTCTGCTAGATATGGGGGAAAAAAATGATTATTACACTAATGAAAAGGTGCAGCAGGAGATTAAGGGCTTTTTAATCAGATTTTGGTAACATCTGTGGGCCACGAGTAAGGGCAGCTGTATGCTCCGTTTCTTAATTTTAGCCAGATTTACTTTGGATATAAAATTGTTAGCCTCGGGGAGAATCGAATGGGGGCAGGTGTGGGAGGGGAGATAGCCACAGAGAAACTATGGAACAAAAACTCTTTCAGAACGCATTGAGATAAACCTCTTTTGCTCTAGAGCGTTTTTTCTTTCCTAGGAAAGATATACAGTGAAACTAAAGAAGCATTTTTATAAGAAAGCTTCAGCCAAATTGAACAGAAATATCTCCTGGACACAGGGTCGTGCCACGGAGCCTGGCATCTGTGCAGGTCTCACAATTTACTCAGTTTTTAAGGGTTCTTTTTCCCTCTGAGCCACCACTTAACGTAGCTTGCACACGCCTTCAGGATTGGGCTCGTGCTCTATGTAAATATAGATGAAACAGAGAGAATACATAGTCCAGTAAAGTTGCCAATATATTTTTAAATTAATTTTCTTTTTACTTTTGAGTGTGTGTTTGTCCTTTCTGTGGAAGCTACATAAGCCTCAAACACTGAGCAGAGTGATGTATGTAAAGGTCTCTCAGGCGCCTGTGACGGTGCATCTATTATTTATTTGGGAGTTTTAACTACTCGATATTCGGAATATTCTGCACTGGGAAAAGAGTTCAGACAAGATGTAAACATTTGGGGGGACTTTCCACAAATGCAATATACGACTAGTATGTCTCTGTAAGGATGCTTCATTTATCTGTTGGCTCTTAGCTTTGTTTAATTTTATGCAGGAAGGAAAGTGTGGAGGGAGGGAAAGATAGAAAAATACGGAAGAGTAAATTTTTTCAGGACTCAAGGAAAATTCTCACTAGAAACAGCCAAGTCCTGAACGGAGCCTCTGCCTTGAATATAAACACAGGATAAATACGACATTCTAGAGTATTAGAGTCAGTCACTGTTCCTTATTGGCCAACATTTTTTTAAAATCATGAAGTGACCAATCAAAAACAATTTGATAAACAATAATGGAAAAGAATATTAAAAAAGAATGTATATATATATATATATATATATGTATCTATGTATAACTGGCTCACTTTGCTGTACGGTAGTAATTCAACTACACTTCAGTTTAAAAAAAGAACAATTTCACAAAACATTCCCCAGTCGGCGAACATTTCAATGGCATTATTAAGATTTTGTCGTCTTTCAAGGGTATTTCCTCTCTCTGGGCAGGAACTGTTACTCATGATGACAAGGACACCACTGGGTAAGAAAAAAACACAGTCACCTGGACCCACAAAGTAGCCAAAAAACTTTGACAGAAAATGGGCTAAAAGTCTCATGGGGACTGACCTTGAATCAGTGTATCTGTGCAGAAGGTAGGCCTCATTGTCTTGATGATGGTCAGAAAAATTTCACTAGATCTGCATCTTGTCCAAAGGGTCGTGCTCTTTTTGTCCATGAAGACTCCTTAAGGGACAGAACCCGCCTCCGGTACAAACGTAGATGGACCAAAGGCACTTTCTTGAGAACAGGCACAGGTTTCCCCAAACCTGTTGGGTGTGTATTCACATGACAGCACCCACCCCTCATTTCCCTTTGTGGGAAATATCTGTTGTTTTTCCCTAGAGAGGACTGAACCTACCCAAAAGACACGGAGAGAAAAAAGACAGGATGGAAGATAAACAGGTTTCAAATGGAGAAGACCTCCAGTGGTGGGGAAAAAAAAATATCTTTTAATGTTTAAACATGAAAATGCTTAAACATGAAAGTGACAAGTCTACGTGATGTTCCCAAGACCATTTGCCCATCTCAGTTGTGGAAAACTCCTAGTTGCCATAGCACAGGATTGTTAAAGAATGTAGCATTTTGGTGCCACTGTCTATTCAAGGTATTTCCTGTGAAATCATCATTCATAGTGGGTTTTAACTCAATAGGAGGAAACGGCTGCCGCACTTCTCCCTACAACGTTCTCGTTTAAATATTAATAACTGTTCTCGTGGGCTGGTTCAGGTTGTGTCCACAACCCATTGCTTTGCGGGACTTTGCCTTGACACTTGACCCTGATATTTCAGACTCAAACCAGACACAGAGGTTTCCCTTCATTCATTCTTACCATAAAACAACAACAACAACAAAAACCCACTTGTATTTCTGAGGTATTTCCACTCCTCCCGTATTCTGGAGACTTTCGTCTCGAAGAACTTGAATCGTCTGCTGTATGTTAATATTCGATGCTTTTTTTTTTCCTGATTGGTAGGACTCAACAGAAAAATGTCTTTCAAAAAGGATTCATCACCAAACATCTCAAAGAAAAAGAAGGGAAATCTAAAAGGAGTGTCTCTACAGCCGGGAAGGAAGGCACCGTATCTGAGCTGCTTTTCCTCTCTCTTTGTCTTGTTCTGTTGGTAGATATCACTTTTGTTCTTTTGCCTTTTGGTAAAAGAGAAAGTCCCAGACCTCACCCAGTGTAGCTCCCATCCGCTTTCCACTGATCTACCTCTAGTGGTGGTTAAATGATGTGGCTCCTTCTGTTTCTACCAGGGTGGAAATCCATGTCTTTCTAATTTTTTCTGACTTCCCTGTTCCTACTTACAGCCCAAGCAGTGGCCCTTTAGTGGCGGTCAGGGGACAGCAAGTGGTAAAGAGACACAGAGAAGCTGACAGGCACTGTACAGTTTGATACACTGAGCGTTCCACCACGTGCTGGAGAAATAGCCTATTTAGGGCAACTCGCCCACGCAGACTGAACGCTACAGCTTCTCTGAGCTTTTATCTACAGATCTCAATGTGTACATCTATTTTTTTCCTTTTTAAAAGCCCCAGGCCACATGTATGAACAATTCAGATTGTGTTAAGGAAAAAATTCTTCTTGCTGCGTGCACACACACACACACACACACCAATATATACACAAATACAAAGCAAGAAAGACAACAACATCCGAAGAATGCTACAAGGACACAAAAGGTCTAGGTTTCTCCTCACCAGGAGATACGCCTCTGTCTGGTCCCCACAGATGGGGACTCAAAGACCTTTTCCAGGCCCACAAAGAAGGACAGGCAGTGTTTCTGAGGCTGCATGGTACTTTCTCGTGCTCCCAGGAGCTCTCTCTACTTGTGAATGGCTAGGTGGCATTGTTGGCTGTCTCTTTCATTCCCCCTCTGCTTTGAACACAGAAGGTGATGTGTTTTTTTCAATGTCTCCCAGAAGTAGTAGTCCCTGCCCCAATGTATACGGTGGCGCTGGTTCATAGGTGGTTACTGATTGGTCGTTGCTGGGACACCATTCCTAGAAGTCCCAGGCAGTGTGTCTAAGAATAATGTCAGTACATTGCAGACCCTACGGGTGCCCGTGGGCAAGATGGGTATTTTGGGATCTCGGATGGCATGGGTAATTCTGGGATTTCTTGCAAGAGACAGGTGACTGCTATGAAGTGCTGTTTTCCACCCTCTATTAAGGCATGCCAGAGAAGCGCTACTAATTAAACAAATGTGAGATTAGCAAGGCAACAGTACTAAACTGTGAGCTATTTGAAAATAATAAAAAAAAGCACCCAACAGAAATGAATTATAATGCAGAAACATAAAACCATGTTTAAATGATTTTGGAATATGTTCCAAAAGTCAGGTGATCAGTCATCACATAATTCCTCATTTCCACTGAATTCTTTGATTCCTCATTGGGAAAGGAAAAAAAGAATCACAGCTTAAACAATTTAAATGAAAATATATCCAAGGATGTGATGTGACAACATTTCTGTAGTTCTAGCCCAGCCACATCTTGAAGGAATGTATCAGTGTTTTCCAAAATTATCTGGGCACTCTATAAAACGTTAGCGCTTTTTAATTACAAGGTTTATGTCACTCGGTGAAATTTTAATGTAATGAAACATTCAGCTGGACCTTGTGCTGGATGTAAAATAAAATTATTCATTGAAAATCAGACCACAGGCCACCTACTGTTTTTTTTAACAAATGGTTGAACTATCACGGGGTTACAGAACTTAACATGTAAATTGCAGTAGAACTTATAATTTCTGATTCAAATCCCTAAAGACTGCCATTTAAGTCAAATATATGAGTGAAATTTTGCTTCTGTGCCATAATAATGCAGTGAAATCGTCAAAAATCTGAACATATCTAGAGTAATTATTAACCCAATAATAATGTATTTTTAGTTATTTAATCAAAGGTATAAAAATTATTAATGTCAAGTTCTTCTTATAAAAATGAAGTTTTAAACACCAGCATTTAATTTCAGGGGTTACAATGCTCAGTCTAACCCATTAGGGAAGTTTCTCCCAGAGCCAGGGAATATAAACGAGAGAAAGATTGCGAATCGGATGGCAGGTCATTACTCGGAAATAGCAGAAAAGGACTATTTTTCTCCAAAATGGTCTTGAACTAATTTTTAACATTAACTGAAATTGATCAGTCTTCCATAAGCTCAACGTGATCTATGGGCTAAGACAAGAAGCATGAAGCAAACCCCGTGGAAACTCCTTGCTTCCCAGGTAAACACTGTAGGAGGTGGTGGCATGAACGCGTCTGCCCCACGCTGGCCACATCTTATTGTTTTCTATTTTGTGCAGGAGGCAAGTCTGAAAGGTGACTTTCTGTCACTGTTAACGGGAATGGATTTTTTTTCTCTTTTGCTCTCATCTCCTGAATGTTGACTACCTACTGGTAATACAGAAATTTCAATCTTCACGTCAACTCTGCTAAGGGGGTCCGGGCGCCCACAAGCTCCCGCACTCGTGTACTCCTTAGGCCCCTCTTTGTCCTCGTGTGTTTCCCTGGGACAAAGGTCTTGCATTTCCATTGATGATACGGAAATCTCCCGTGATTCCTGACTCTGGCTGTCTATACTCCAAGACATTGGGAAGTGACGTTTTATTTTTGCAGCGATGGAGTGTAAATGTATTCCACTTCACCCTGTCTCCCACTTCTTGGTGGTTAATAGGACCAGCCGGATTGTGGCTCTGGCTTTATGGAGAAAATGAAATCTGTCCTACAGCTGTCAGAGGAGCAGAGGCCACTGGATAGAAAAGATGATCTCCAAAGTTTCCATCAACCCAATAACTCAGGTTCCCCCTGTATCCAGCTTATCCACAGACTCCCTGAAAGTGACAGGATTGAGTTAGCCTTTTATTGTCTGTTTTCTGAAAAACATGCCACTGAGTAGAGAAACGGCTGAATAAGAGAAAAGAGTACTAGTAAAGGACACGAATAAGCTATCAATGGAAAACCAGCACCTAAAGTTCCAAAGGCCATCTCACACCCCAGAAGCCAAAGGGTGAAAGAGAAGACCTCTGTAAAAATAGCAAGTCATCCAGAGGAATGGATAAAGAAGCTGTGGTACATGTACACAATGGAATATTACTCAGCCATTAAAAAGAACGAAATAATGCCATTTACAGCAACATGGATGGACCTAGAGATTGCCACATTAAGTGAAGTAAGTCAGACAGAGAAAAACAAATATCATATGATATCACTCATATGTGGAACCTAATTTTTAAAAATGATATAAGTGAACTTATTTACAAAACAAAAAGAGACTCACGGATTTTGAAAACAAACTTATGGTTACCAAAGCGGAAATGTGGGGGAAGAGGGATGAATTAGGAGTTTGAGGTTAACATATACACACTACTATATATAAAATAGATAACCAACAAGGACCTACTGTATAGCCCAGGGAACTCTACTCAGTATTCCGTAATAACCGATATAGGACAAGAATCTAAAAAAGAATGAATATAAGTGTATGTATAACTGAATCACTATGTTGTAACACCTGAAACTAACACAACATTGTAAATCAACTAGACTCCAATAAAAAAAATAGCAAGTTATCAATGCATTCTGCAAACATCCTTCCTGAAAGATGCAGAGGCTCCCGGGAGCCTGAGCTGCTCTCTCCACCTCCCCGGTGAACACAGTACCCTGCCCTGGGTTGGCTCCTTGCAAACCCTGGTGTGCTGTCACCGGGGTATCATCCACGTCTGCTTGTCACTGTTCTCATATTTCACCTGAGAGCCTGGAGTGATGAGCAGTCCATGGTCTCCCTCTGCCTCCCAGGGGCCAGTGCAATTCCTCAGTGGTCCTGGGATCTTCCCCATCACTCTGCTTACATCATTACCTAAGGTGATCGGTCAGCATCTGCCTTTTCGATCCAGTGCCAACCACACTACGGAAAACTGTCAGTCCTGCACTCCCTCCACTTACACCAAGTCTCATTAACGCCTCTCTTTCCTCCGGCGATCTGCCACTACGATTTAAGGAGACTGTTGTTACTAAACACACGCGAGGAAAAAAACACGAAAACTATTGTAGATACAGTGTGGGTCCTTCTGAGTAAGCTCACAAATTCAGAGTGAGTTGGCGTTACAATAATTCATAGCGGCTTTACAGCAACTTTGAGCTGAGGCATTTCAATTTAGACCAGAGTCGTGCCTGAAAGCTGGGCACCGAGTTCTGGGTGAATTGCTGCAGTCAATGAATTTTTAAAATGTGTTCCTGGGCTTCCCTGGTGGCGCAGTGGTTGAGGGTCCGCCTGCCGATGCAGGGGACACGGGTTCGTGCCCCGGTCCGGGAGGATCCCACGTGCCACGGAGCGGCTGGGCCCGTGAGCCGTGGCCGCTGGGCCTGCACGTCCGGAGCCTGTGCACTGCATTGGGAGACCCCACAACAGTGAGAGGCCCGCATACCCAAAAAAAAAAAAAAAAAAATTGTCTAAAATGTGTTCCTACAATGACCAGTATTTATGAATTTTCTAATCGACCAGAGGGACCTAGGTCTAGAACAGGAAAACTGCTTTCAAATAAAATAAATAGCAACTGAGAACACATTAGGTCTGTCGTGCTCAGACGATGTGTTTTCCTGTGAAAAGCCCTGATGCACAGTGACAGGGACACAGCATCCTTCCCGCCCAGCCCTGCTTTCCTCTGTCAAGGAAACCCTGGGCTTCCAGAGGACATTCTCTTTTACCAGGTGCCCAGATGCCTCTTGGAAAACCCCAGAGGGGGAACCACACGGAGAAAGTTGGCCTCTGGCTCTGGTATTCTGCCTGCAACGTGGCCTCCGCCTTCCTCCCCAGGTGCACTTAGTGGCAACCAAGGGGCTCACGTTTCTGAGCATCACAGGAAGTCATCCTCCGATCAAGTCCTAAAGCCGCAATATTCTCACCATGGTCTGACACCTCCTAAGACACAAACTTTCTTACCTATTGGGTTTTTCATTTTCTACTTCTCCAGGGACCAAGACTGAGTTTGTCTTGGGCTTTCTTCTCTGGGAGGGAAGGAGGACCCGGTCCAGCAGAGTGAAGACCATGAAGTAGCCGTGGCCTTGGGCTCAGCTTCCCAGCAAGACCGGCTGGGGCACGTTCAGCTTCAATATGGCAGACTGGGCACGAGTCCGACCCCAGTGAGACTCAATGTACTGGAAGCCTGGACCAGCTGGGCCAGCCTCCCATTAGATGGATCTGCATGGCTTGGCTGGAGCTCCTCTGTGCCCAGCCGGGGAGAACAGTTAGCTGCCAAACGAAGGATGGTCACGTCCCCTGGGCTTCCACGCTCCCCTGCACCTGCGCATCTGTTGTCTGGACCAGTCACACTCTCCTACAAGTCCAGCTTGGTGTTTCTTTCTCACTAGCCTGTGAGCCACCTACCAGCCATACTATAGCTTCAGACCCAGCACAGAAGTCCGCATGCAAACAGCTGAGTGATTGCTGCTTTGGAGGGACCCAGCACTGGTTTCAGGATATATTCACATAGATAATGCCTGGACACTGCTGTTGGTGGTGAATTCAGCATCTGTTATGGGCCAGAAGAGGCAGGGGGACACAGGAAGAAAACTGGAGTGGGCCTGAGGAGCTGGCTGGAAAGAGCTTGCTGACACCTCTGCGGACCCCGTGGAAGGAGTCTGAGCATCCCCAAGCCTGAGTGTCAGGAGCCGCCTTTCAAGTGGGGTCCACTTGAAGGCCATTTTAATACACTGCCTAGTGGTCCATTGCTTCCTAAATAATCAGAGAAAATCGCATGTCTACCTATGGGAATTTTAAAATGCTCAAAGGCTCCTTAGAGTGAAAAACTCTGTGAAGGAGAGTTTACGTCTTTGTGGCAAGTTTTCAGAAATGTCCTGAGTGAGGTCTGATATTTTAAGGGCGCCTACAGTGATCGCTCAACATGGAGATGGCTGTAGACGCCAGAATCACCCGGAATACAGAACAGTGGGGAGAGGCCCCAGGGATGGAGGGAGGAACCGAGTACACGTTGGCAAGTCCACCTTGACCTCTGCCCCGACTCAAGGACGCCCCCCCACCCCCTGGGCTGCGGCCACCTTAGGGAATGCCTGGTACACAAGTCGACATGGTGTCCTTAGTGCTGAGAAAACAGAAGAGCTCAGGGCAACACTGCTTGCTCATCAGCCTCTGGTCCAGCCTCAACACGTGCATGACAAAGAGCCCTGTGGCATTTGGGATGGATGTCTTTTGCCCTTGGTGTCTCTGTATCTACAGGGCGAATACTTTAGTTTGGATGTGCCACTACTTACCCCAAGCAGATTAGAACACACTGGGGGAAGCACTTTGTAAAACATGACTCTTATGCACTGAATGTTTGTGTCGCTCCCACAATTCCTACGTTGAAGCTCCAACCCCCAATGCGATGGTATTAGGAGGTGGGGCCTTTGGGAAGTGACTGGGGCTGGATGAGGCTCTGAAGGTGGGCTTCTCATGATGGGACCAGTGCCCTGAGAAGAAGAGACGGGAGGGAGCTCCCTCTTACTCTCTCTCCCCGCCATGAGAGGAGATGGCCATCTACAGGCCAGGAAGGGAGGCTCACCAGAGCCCGACACGCTGGCTCCCTGATCTCAGACGTCCAGCCTTCAGAACCACGAGGAATAAATGTCTGTTGTTTAAGCCACCCCGTCTGGGGTATTTTGTCCTGGAGCCCAAGCTGACTGATGCAGTGACTATTCACAGGAAGCTTTTTTTTTAACACGGGGAACCTGAAAAGGAAGAACACCAAAGCTTGTGCTTGAAACCGGAAAAAGCAAAACTGACTTTACGAGAAAGAGAGAAGAGAGGAAGAACAGAGAATATGAAAGAAAAAAGTAACTGCAACAATTTCTACGGAGGCAGAGGTTGAGATGCCAGATGCCAATCTTCAACCCAAACTGATTTTTCGAGCCAACCTATACACTCCTAAAATATTTCTATGTACTTGAAACATTTTCATAAATGCCTGTGTGAATGGCATGGCTATAATAAGCATCTTTTCTGGGCTAGGTTACACCATCGCACTAAGTTAGAGTCCTAATTATCAGGTTTTCTTGGGAACAACTGGCTGAGTGCACTTGTACTGAAATATACTTAATTTGGTTTCATACGGCACCTTTTAGGACACACTGTGCCTTACTTCAAACTGCTTTAATGAGTAACGAATTCGATGCTAGCAGAGCAGTGGCTCCTCCAATGAACGGCAGAGATATTACAGGCTCAGCAATAGCTCAAATTGGAAAACCAGGGCTCTGTGGCACCTCAGCTCCCGTTCTCTGCAGGAAAGGTCATGCTGTCCTGCCTTCCCATGTGGCTGAGGGTAGAGGAAGCTGGAGGGACCAGCACATGGACTTCAACATGCCCCGTGGTGGGGCAGGTGCTGGGGAGCCGGACCCACCTGCTGGTAATGGGACCACGTGCAGCCTGGCAGGCAGAAGGGGGCCTGGAGAGGACAGAGCTGCCATAGCTGTATCCAGTAAGCAAGGAGCAGTGGACGTCCAGCCACTGGCTATTGTGTGTCCCCATCAGTGGGCTGAGTGCGTCATCCAGTCATTGGATGGCAGGTCATCTTAGGAAATAAGGCAGGTAGGAACTGAGAATGAGAGACCTTACTTGAAGCCCAGGTAGATGGTCCCTAGGATTCCCAAAGAGCCTGAATTTACATATATTTAGGGTGACCATCTGTCCTGGCTTGCCCAGGACCATGCAATGTCCCAGACAAACAGAGACGAGTGGGTCACTCATATCCAGAGCAGTATTTCTCAAAGGGCGGTGCTCAGACCATCTGCTCATTACAAACCCAGATGCCTGTACCCTCACTCCAGACCCACTGATTGAGACTGGAGGGGCGGGGGACCCCATAATTTGCATTTAACCAGTGCTTTGGTTAATTCACATTTGCAAACAACCTCTGAGAACCATTTTCCTAGAGAAACTCTAAGAAGCTGCAAGTGTTTTATCTACAAGAAGTTGATATAGAATCTTCCCTGAGTAGAGGCAGGTCCCCAGGCTGGACAGAGCTAGATCACTGGATGGGGTCCAGTGGCCTGAGCAGTGAGAAGAGGAGAGCTGGAGGGGTGCCCATGATGCCGACAGAGGCCATACATCACGTGGCAGCCTCCACGAGTCTAGACAGAGCAAAGTTGCCCTAAGTCAAAGCAGACGGGTAATTGTTCTCTATTTCCAGCATCCTGCAAACCCCTCAGAAAGTGAAAGTGGGCTCCATCGGGAAGGGTTGGAGTCCAGCGTAGACAAAACTACTTCCCAGAGGACTTGGGGCTGCTCTGGGGGTTGCCCCTTGGAAGGAACTGAACCAACTTCCATTGACATCCTACCTGGACCAGAAACTGTCACCACTATCACGTTAAAAACTCATCACCACCCAGTTAGGTAGATAATATAAGGTCCCTTATTAAAGGAAAACAACTGAATCTAGGAGAAGTGACTTGTCCTAGGTCTTCATGCAGATAATGAGGAAAGCCAGGCCCGTCAGACCCCAAAGCCAGCTTTTTCCCGTTTTACCCACCCACCACTCAAGTGTTGTTCCCTTGGAATCCTACTGTCCTTTTTGCACATACTCCCAGGGCAGATGCTGTTATAAGATGTATCTCAATGGTTCTACACCGTCCCGCAGTTCTACTGCGACGAAGGAGCCAAGTCCCTCCTGTTCGCATCCTGTCCTCACACCTCCTGGGTCTGCATCACAGCTCCACCTTCCCAGCTGTGTGACCTTGAGAAAGTTCCATGAGCTTTGCTTTCCTGTCTGTTTATCCAGAAGAGTAATATGACTTCCTACTGGGTTGTCGTCAGGATAAAATAAGTTAAAAATAAAAAATACAATGCAAGGACTACCCCGTAGCAAGTGCCCAATTAACGTAAACTATTAGTCCATCTCTACTCGGCAATAAAACATACGTGTTACGCGGCCGCTGGGCTCACAGTGTCACAGTGTGGACACACGAGCTCCAAGAGAGGAGGCAGCTCCTCTGTTTCGTTTTCTGTCTGAGGTTCGTTTCCGGTTGCAATGATCGCAAAATCATACTCAGCGTCCTGGGACACCTGCCACACGGAAGGGAGGGTCTAGCTGAGAGGACGGCAATGAACAGGGCTTGTTCCCCAGCCTCCATAGCCACAACTCCTGAAGGTGGCGCAATGGTCACGTTCCACTGAGTAATAACAGCAGCCAGGTAGTGGAAGCCTGCCATGTGCTAAGCACCTCATGTCAATGACCTATTTCCTTGCTTACAACCATCTCACAACTTCATTCATTCATCCATCAAATGTTCACTCAGAGACTAGTATAGGCAGGCCCTGTACTAGGTTCTGAGGATACAGTAATGAATAAGGAAGAGCCATCCCTGCCCTTAAGCGCTTACCGTCCACAGAAGAAGACAGATGGGATGCTATTCTGTAAGTATTAATATTAACTCTCTTTGATAAATGAGGAAACTGAGGCTTGGAGACATTAAATAGCATTCAAGTGATACGGCCAGCTTGGGGTGGCACCTGAACTCAGATCTTCCTGATTCCAAGGCTGTGTACTCTCTCCATAGTACAGTGTTTCTAGCCTACCAGACTAACTGGAGGAAAAGTCAAATGACAGAAAGCAATATGTAAGAGTACAGAGAAACTACTGTTGAAATGGAAGAGAGTGGTTAAATCTGCTTCAACAGCCTGGAGAGCTTTTGGAGGCAGTAACTTTTATTTTTATTTTTTATTGAAGTGTAGTTGAGTTACAAAGTTGGGTTAATTTCTGCTATACGGCAAAGTGATTCAGATATGTATATATATGTGTGTGTGTATATATATATATATGTGTATATATATATATATGTATATATATATATATATGTATATATATAAAATTTTTTAGATTCTTTTCCACTATGGTTTATTACAGGATATTGAGTATAGTTCCCTGTGCTATACAGTGGGACCTTGTTGCTCATCTATTTTATATATAGTAGTTTGTATCTGCTAATCCCAAACTCCTAATTTATCCCTCCCCCCGCTTTCCCCTTTGGTAACCGTTAAGTTTGTTTTCCATGTGGAGACAGTATCCCTTAATCTGGACTTTAAAATAATGCAGCTTCCACAAGCAGGTCAGAAGGGCATTCCAAACAGGAGGAATAGTAAAGGCAAAATAACGAAGGTCAGAAAGGAGATACAGAGTCTTGGAGCCACCAGAGGTCCAGAGGGACTGGAGTGTCCCTGTGGGGAAGGGCAGCAATGACGTGAGAGCCTGAGACAGCCAGAAGAACAAATCAGGGCCTGGACACCATCATAAAGAATTTGGATTTGATTGTGGGGACGATGTGGAAGCTCCAGGTTTGAGAAGGGAAGAGGCAAAAGTAGCAGGTGAGGCAAGGAGTACATGTCACCCTCCTCCCACTTTCCCTCCTTTTGGACGTGAATCCTTCCTGTGCTCCACGGAGGCCTGGAGCCCTAGGAGAACCCACCTGACTATTCCATGGCCTACTGCCAGCCTTCCCTGCCCTTGTTAAAAGACACCCGTTTAGGAAGTATTTGTTTTTCTTGTAATCTTTCGGAAGCTCCTACTCTGATGCTGTATGAAGCATCCCCACCTACCACATCCAGGGAAGTACAGTGAATCCCAGTTCTTTGTCGATGAGCCTGGATGTGAGGAGCAGGAAGGCCAGCCTGAGGCACCAGACAGGCCACAGCTGAAAGTACGGAGGGCCACCCACCAGCCACGGGACCCGAATAAGGCATCTCACCTCTGAGAACACAAGTTTAGTTAGGCAGCCGTCAGAAAGAGGGTGCCTGACCCACAACCAGCTTCAGTCAATGAGTGTCATCTGTACCATCACCATTTCTACCAACTGTCCAGTGTCTGATCCCAAGTGTGCTCCCTGGTCTTCCCTAGAGCAGTGACGTTGGAGGAACCCTGTGTGTTCTACGCCTTCTCAGAGATGGATGACCCACCTTTCACGTTAAATGCCAGGAAAACTTCCTCAGTAAAAGAAGTCATTAAACTCTGCGTAATCCAGAGCTTCCACAACTTGTTTGTCCATGAAACCTTCATTTCATGTGAAAGAAGGTCGTGCCGCTCCTCAAGCCAAAGCCACTCAAAATACATGCAGAATCGTCGGGGAGGGATGCGTTGGGAGTCTGGGGTTAGCAGATGCAAACTATTATATGGAGAATGGATAAACCACAAGGTCCTACTGTAGAGCACAGGGAACTATATTCAGTATCCTGTGATAAACCATAATGGAAAAGAATGTGAAAAAATATATCTACATGTAATACTGAATCACTTTGCTGTACAACATAAATTAACACAACATTGTAAATCAACTATACTTCAATAAAATAACTTTTTAAAAAAATACATGCAGAATCAGATCCCCTCCCTCCTTCTCACTGCTGCCCCTGTGTCCAAGGCACCATCAGTCACCTGGTTCCTCCAATGGCCCAACTGCCTCCCTGCTTCTGCTCTTCCCTCTTCGTCTGCTGTGAATCAGCCTCCCACATAATAAACTGCCCTCAAATGCAGTGCTTATCCAACATTTGTTATTATTCAAGATCCTGTGGGTCATTTGGGTGCTTCTTCCAGTGAGGGCCAGCTTGTTTGACCTCTGCGGTGAGCTGGGGACTCAGCTTGGGCTGAGTGGAAATTGTCAGGCCGGGGATCTCGAGACAGGGGCTGGGCTGGCATGGTTCTCCTCTGCCCCATGGGTCACGCAGCCTCTGATAGGCTAACCTTGGCTTCGTGCCGGGCAGTCTCAGGGTGCCAAAGGGCAAGCCAGGACAAGCCCCACACCCATGCACTCCCCACTACTGTCTCCTTGGCCAAATCAAGTCACGTGGCCAACCTTGAGGCCGCATAGGAGGGGATTACCCAGAGGCATGAATGCAGGCAGAGCAGTACAGAAGTCATGTTGCCAACAGTCTAGCACACTTTGCTTCCCATCACACTTAGAAGAGAGTTCCCTGGACTCTTTCCTTGGCCTGAAAAGCCCTGGGTGATCTCTAGAGCCCAGTTCTCCTGCCCTTCTGCCCCCTCATTTGGTGACCCCCACCACAGCCACATCCTTGATCATCCTCAAACTTGCTCTATTAGTCAGGCATCTCCGGAGAAACAGAACCCATAGGGTGTGTAGGTATATAGAAAGAGATGTTATTTTAAGGAACTGGCTCACACAATGGCAGAGGTTGGCAAGTTCAAAATCTGTAGGGTAGGCTACAGGCTGGAGACCCAAGGAAGAGCTGAGGTTTCAACTCAAGTGCAAAGGCTGAATTCCTTCTTCCTAGAGGGACATGTCTTTTTCTCTCAAGACCTCAGCTGATAGGATGAGGCCACACACACACACACACACACACACACGAGGGAAGCTGATCTGCTTACTCAGAATCCACTGATTTAAAAGTGATCTCATCTGAAACGCCCCTGATGGTGGCTACATACAAAGTTCAGATAAAACTTTCAAGTTACAACTGTATATAGTAGGCAACATACCAAGACGGACAGAATCTAGGATTCCCTAGTTCAGAACAAAAGAACAGAATACAGCAGCTGGTAAAGAATTCTCTCTCGGATTCTGTTTGTTATTAATACATGGAGAAGCAAGAGAGATGGGGCAGAATGAAGAAACACACAAACTCACCATATTTGCAGAAAGCCATCTGTTCGAGGGACAGAATTGGGGGATGGGGGTTAGAAGCAGTCTTACAGTTGTTGATCTCTTTGGTTGGGGAGAGGTAAGTGCCAAAACAATGTGTGGTGTTAAGAACTTCCCTAATAATCAAGAAGAGATCAGCTCTCCCAGAACACTGGCCTGGCCCTTGCCAACATCAAACTTCTTCAAGAGGCTGGCCCATGAACAATTCATCTCATTCCAAGATGAGTAATAATTTTTAAAAAAATGAATACACACAGAACACATTTAGAATACTACTGGAAAGGGGAGGAAATTAACAGGAAAACAAATGGTAAATAGAGAACCCTCACTAAAAGAGGCTTCCATGGAACAGATGAAAACTGTTACCAAACAAGCCCCATGAATTGTTACAAATTTAATGAAATAATTACTTCTTTAATACAAAATCTCAGAGCAGAGCTACAGGAGTTCAGAAAATAGAGAGAGAGGCAACAGTAGAAGAAGAAACAAGAAGAAAAGAAGTAGATGAAAACCTAAAACCATCAGAGAAATGAAGGCCACCTTGGTGACAACACAATAGAAAGATCTGTTACTGACAGCACAGTAGAGACCGTGGAAGACAGGACGAGAAACTGAGGAAATAAAATGGAAATAAACAAGGTGTGTGAAAGAGAAATGAGGAAATAACATGTAGGTAAGATAGAAAAAAGTATCCAGCAAACACATAAATGGTATTCCTGAAGCAGAGAGCTGAAAAATTGGAACAGAAAAAAAAAAAAAAAACTACTTTGAGATATAATTTAAGAAAACTTCCGGGCTTCCCTGGTGGCGCAGTGGTTGAGAGTCCGCCTGCCGATGCAGGGGATGTGGGTTCGTGCCCCAGTCCGGGAAGATCCCACATGCCACGGAGCGGCTGGGCCCGTGAGCCATGGCCGCTGAGTCTGCGCGTCCAGAGCCTGTGCTCCGCAACGGGAGAGGCCACAACAGTGAGAGGCCCGCGTAACGCAAAAAAAAAAAAAAAAAAAGAAAAGAAAAGAAAAAGAAAACTTTCCAGAAATAAAAGGCAAGTTGAACCTATAGATTGAAAGAGTATTCTGTGGACCAAGAAAAATGATGAAACGATCAATACTGAGACACATGCTAGTAAAGGTATTGATTTTCCAAGAGAAGACTCCTTTGGGGATCCAGGAGAAGATGGGTCCTTCTCTCAGAACCATCCACTTACCAAATCCTCAGGAAAAGAAAGTGTTAACCCAAGAATGTTGTACCTGGCCAAACTGTAATTCAAGTATTAAAATAAACAAACATTCAAGAACTCAAGAAATACAGTCTCTATAAGCCTTTCTGATAGAAGCACCTGGAGAGCAAAGGCAGCCCATCGGTAAGTAAATAGAAAGACAGCCGACCAAGGATGGGTCATGAGTACCAAAGCCACTGATCTGCAGCTTAAGCTATGACAAGTGTGGGAATTATGATAAAAGAACAAAACACACACATGCATAACTTCAATAACAGAAAAACAGTTTCAACAGTTGGGTAGTGAAGACGAAGAGTGGGTTAAAACTAGCATAACCTAACTATTTTTCTCATGTCCTACGTCAGGGGAACACAGATATCATTTTTAAAGCAGATAAGTAACAAATGTGAGAGTATATGTAAATGTATAAATGCAGTACAGGTAAACACCATGGAAATGATATAATTTCTTAAAACTGGGTAGGAGAAGAGGAGGCAGAAGGACATGTATACTAAGCTTTTTTATAACATACATAAACTGAATATATGACAGCTTCTGAGTTCTTACAACTCTTTCCCCTTACCTTTCCCTGACCACCTTAGAGGGGGGAAAGGAGAAGATATAAGAAAACTCCACTAAATGTGGAATACAATTCATCAAAGTCTTAATTCCTTGTAAGAAAACTTTATCATTTTTACAAAGCAACAAAATAATTTATCTTGAAAATGAAAGAGGAGAGAGAATCACCTTCAGGTCTGGGTACCAGCTTTTAATGTTATTTGGTACCTGAGCCAGTTTTCTGGTGGCACTCAGGCTGTATCCAGCAATCTGGGAAGCACACAGTTTCTAGTGGTGGATCAGTGGTGGCAGAATCAACAGCAAAGGGTGATGATAGATTCCAGTTTCGATGTGTTAGGCTTTCACATGGAAAAAGCTAAGGAAATGCTCCAACATATGGTGTTCAATCCTCACTACACCCCCATGAGGCAGGTCTTGTATTTGAGTCTCATCTCTCAGAAGAGGACTTAGGAGGGTCATTAGGGCACATGGCTAGGAAATTGCAAAGCTGGGAGTGGAACCTGGGTCTCACTGGCTCTCATACCCAAGGAGACCTCACTTTAAAATTTAGATTGAGTTTCTTATTTATGTAGGAAGAATATTTCCATACTACTGACCCCAAATTACCGAAGGAGGTCATTCTTCACCTAGTTAGACTCTCAGACTGGAATGTCTCTTATTCTCAGTCTTTGTCAATTTAAACGTTTCTCATTGATTAAGGTTGAACTCACACATCACCTTACCCCAGTCCTTTCCAACCCTGCTTCTCCTGTGCTCCACAGCCCAGCACCCACTTACAAGTCCACTGTCGCTCAGGCAGCTGATACAGTTCATTATGGAGGTGCCTCGCACCGTGTCTTGTCCAAATAAGTGGAATCGACAATGCAGAAATCATGTTAAATGTTGCCATTAGCTTTGTCCATTGATTCCTTTATCTTTTTTTGACCATTCATCTCAAAGTAGTCTTTTGAGTTAACTGAAGCGAAAGTCGGGGCACTCACTACTCTTCCCTGTGTGAGGAGCACCAAGCTACCATCATGGGGAGTTTAACAAAAGGAAAGCGCAATTCTGTCCCTAAGCTTGTTTCTAGAGTTGATGGAGAGAGAGGTGGGACCATGAAACAAACAAAGAGGCAAAACAGTGCTTCAGAGGATGGCAGAACACATACGAATTCTATGCGGTCTCCATAGGTTTATGCTTGCACTGAGAAGGTTAAAAATCTAAAGTCAGTTTTCAGTTGTCCAGTTTGTGGAAGTCTCAGGTCTCTGATTTCTTCTCTCCTGATCATTCGGCAGTGGGTGGGCAAGAGGGTCCCAAAATCATGTTCCCCTTTGGCAGTTGATCGTCTACTCCCACACAAAAGTTAGACTCCCACCTGTTGACTCTTCAGCACTCTCTGTTTTGATTGTTTGCTCCAGAAAGGTTCTGAGAGGAGAGCTACAAGGAGGGTTAGGAAATGTCTTTTAATTTTTTTTTATCCATCTACATAATCTTCATCATTATTTCTTTCATCTCCTTTGCCTATGCATTGGGACCTCAAAAGCTTATTACTTAGATCAGAGCAGACGTAGACGTAGACAGCAGCTATTCCATCTTGAATTTTATCCGACATGCTTGGATAAAGGTAATTTCACTTTCCCTTTAAATAGCACATTTCACCCGTATACTGAAAGGTCTGTTTGCTATCTTTCTTTCAATTAAAGAGCATGATCCCCTTCTAGAAAACCCGTGGTCTTTTACGGATTTCTCAGTTTCTGGATAGAATGAAATACCCTTGTCAACTCGGGAATATTTACGGAGAAAATCTCAGTCATCCAATCCCATTCTTTGTCACACTGTAAACTGGGATGGTAGCCTTTGGGGGAAAATCTGAGGAAGAGAAATTAATAAATTAAATACACGCGAGGAATGAGGAAATACACAGGGTTAGACAAGGTAGTATTCTTCTATTGCTCCTGTGGAGCACAGGAGGCCTCCAGGCCAAACACCTGCTTGAAGCATTTCACCCATTCACCTGGAGGCACCCCAGTTGTGTTGGGGAACTTCTCCTCTGCCTCTGTCCACATTGCCTTTTATCTCCACAGGGTGGTTACCCCAAGCTTGGAATGATGGACCCCATTAGTGGAAAGACTGCTAATTCCAGACGAGTTCATTACCTATTCTCTGGTACCATTAATTAACCAGTGGGCCAAGGGCTTGCCATGTGCCGTGCAGCTGTCACATCAGATGTCTCTCCTGCCACATCCATTCCGTGATGTCACCCGGCCCAAAAGCAGACAGGGAAACACCAAGCGATGCTGAGGCTAGTTCACTGTAGGCCGCGGCTCAAGACTGTTTGGAGAGAGACACCTCCTAGTTAGAAAGCAGTTTGTCTCCCAGGATGAGCGAGTGGCTGGGTCGCAGAGCAAGGGCTTGATGAAATTTTATAAAATCAAACACCCCAAAAGAATGGTCAAACAAAAGCCCTTCTCAACGGCATTTTTAGACTGGACTTTTTCTCTTAGTAGGATGCCCTGTTCATGTTGGAGAGGCCAGGATGGCCTGAAAGTGGATGAATTGAAAGCAAACGTGGCCATTTAGAGAAAATGACTTCTTACGTGGGGACAGCAGAAAACGTCTGAAAGCATGAGTAATGTGTCTTCTGGCAAACGGCATAAAACAAATGTTGCCAGACCTGCTTCCTTGTGTGGTATGTTGTACTTTAATGCATGTAGGCTCTGTGAACAAGCAGGTTAAAAGTTAAACAGTTGCCCAGGGTGACGAGAACGCAGCGCACAGGTGGGAAATGGGCTTCCCGACTTCCAAACTATCACTATACATCTTTAGCAGGAAGTATCAGGCACCAGGGTGCAAAAATGTCTTTTCTGAAGGTGCTGGGTATTATGAAATTGGGCTGTTTCAGTGTCTGAAATAGCCATCTGACCTTTCATCCAAAGCCACAAATTTATCATTGTCTGCAATTGGTGGACTCTCCTTCCTAATAAGGCCAGCTTTCAGGATTTAGCATTTACAGAATACTTAGTCTCCAGTGCCTGGAAAGAGACTTGAAATTCACTGGGGTCTGCTGGTCAATGGTGGAATAAAAAGGAATTAGCAATTTTGAAACAGTACATGGTCACAGTTTCAATGAAATAACAAAGGCGAGAGAAACACAATGCCTGCTGAGATCCGGTTAGTCTATATTTCATAAAATGATAAACACCTGCACGTCATGTTTATGTATAATGAATTACAAGCCTTCCACATGCACCTTAGTAACATTTTACAGCGGCTGTATTTTACTCCCAACTACCAATTATGTCATCATTCTGGCATTTACCTGGACATAATGATACACAACCAACCCATTCTTGTAACATAATTCATTGCTCAAAAGTGTTTGTAGAGGCACACAGCGTCCTACACACACATAACGGCTGGGATATTGCTATTAAATTTTACAGATTAAAGTTTAGTAAACCTTAAAAATCTCATGTTGGTTTCTGGGTATCTTATTAATCCTAAAGGAAAAGATGTTCAGCTCTTTAAATGTCAATAAATGTGTAACCCTGTAAAAAGCAGACGATGTATACTCCATTCTACAATGCCTCACCTGCCGTTTTAACGGAGGATAGAGAGCTGCTTTTTTAACTGTTAAAGGCAGGTCATTTAGACTTTCATTTCTGCCACAATATTATGTCATCTATTAAAATGTGAAAATATACACATAAAACATGCACACACATACCCCTTCACACTCCATACTCCCACACCTCAGCGTTTTCCTCTCCTTGACTCATTCAACTCCACCCAGAAAGCACAACTGTCCCCCTGGTTTGCATTGACTCATTTTAATTTAGGTTTGAGGGGGGAAAAAAGAATTCGGATCTTTTTATAAGCTTGTGAGGTCACCAAATTTAAATTAAGCCTCTGCCTGTAAAGCACTTTAATAAAATACTGTACAGAGGGAAAATTAATATGAACGGTTAAAATGCATGGAATTCAGGCTTTACCGTCAAACAGCTCAATTAAACAAATTGAATTTTTAAGCAACAAAGGGGAATTGAATCAAATTAGGAACAGAGTGCGATCTGAAATGTGGACCTTTATGAGGGAACCCGCCGTCCCCTCCAGCCCCGAGCTTTCTTTATTTGTTGCCTCGGCAGTTAGAGGAGGCCGGCAGGACTGCAGTACAAAAGGATAAAAATGTTCGCCGTTGAAACACAGTTTTTTGGCTCCCAGTAAATCATCTGTCACTTCATCACAGCCCAGTAGATAATGAGCAATAAAGTTTTCACACTCAGGGAATGAGGACTCAGACACAAGTAATACAGCTGAAGCTATAAGTCTGACGTTTCTGTAAATGGAAGGTGCTTTGTATGAGAAATGACCCTAAGATCTCCTCCAAGCACACAGCATCAGCACAATAAACAATTTACTGCATGAAAAATTAAATCACGTTTATTAGTAACTTTAATGACAAAAGTATGTTGAGGTCGATATATTAAATAAAGCCTGATGTTTATATAGGAATATTTAAAATCAGCTGAAGCTGGCTGGCCCAGGGTGGTCTGTACAATGAGTCACTATAATTTTTACTGGCATTATTTAAAATGTTTATGTGCATACAGTATTCCCCATATGGCATTTAAATAGCACTAACATATCTGGGGTTCAAAAATAATTTTTATTCCGATGAGTTTCTGTATACTCTGCCCTCCCCCACAAAAAAGCAATTGAAAAGAAAAATGTTTGAACTACTGATTACAAAATCATAGGCTAGTATATTCCACAAATGCAACCCTGGCATTTGCAGATGTTCTACAAAGGTTTCACCACAATTACTCCAAATTGTATCTGACTTTTATTCACCCATCTCTGCAACATGCATGTGGGTGGGCTACCTCAGAACCGAAACCAACCGGACAGAGAATAAACCAGAGAATACAGGGGAGAAAAGGGGGGTGGGGCAGAGGATAAAGCAGACTCAGTGTCACACCGGTTACCCTGAATAAAATGTTTCATAAAAAGTACACACTGAAACTGGCACAGTTGAATCTGGGGCGGTAAGATGACCACCCCCCAAAATATATCTTTCCTGCACTGGTCGCCAGATGGTCAGTGAGTGCACCTTGGTTCCTGCCTCTGCTGGGACGAGGGCCAGCTTTGGACACAGGAAGGAGGGCAGAGCCAGCCTGCCTCCTGTTTCGGGGGTTCTGCCCTCGCTCTAATTGCTGAAATATGTGTATGAGGACAGAGAGCCTTAAGGTTCTCTGGTGGGTTCCCAGAGCCACGTTTCCAGAGGCCAGGTGATACAGCTCAGTAGGGATGCCAGCTAAGGCTCCCAGCACGGCCCCAGGATTTCCTGCCTGCACCCCAACTCAGAGCCCCCAAGACTCACCTTCTCCTCGGAGAGCATCCTTGCCTCCCAAACAGCCCAGGGAGGGCCAGGTTGGGCACCTCGAATGCCAACTTCTGCTTTTCAGAGACCAGCTCCTGGGACAGGTCGCAATCTTTGTGAGAGAAGAAAGACTAAATTGTAAATTGTAAATCAAAATCTGAGTTGAGGGTCTTGCTTAGTTCCCTGGCTGGCTGTGAATGGTAGTTCGGATGGACCTAGAACAGCAAACAAACAAACAAACCAAAAAAAAAAAAAAACCGGTGCTTTAAACTAGAGAAAGAAGCAAAATCTAAAAAGTTTACCCCCTACATTCACATCACGCAGGGCTGGGTTCTGCCATATAATGTTTCACCGCTGGGCAAGGTGGAAGGATAGGGATGTCCGGAAGTGGTGCTTGGTGGAAGCGGAGGAAACACCCCCTCTCTCTTTGAGGTGGTCCTGGAAATAGGCATGGATGTCAAAAACATTAGAACACCATCCAGCCCTGCATCTAGAATGCTCCTACCTGATTTCACAGCTATTCTATCCACCCATCCAATTTTATCCTCTATCCAATAGAACCTACAAATTTTAATTATAGCTGCTTGATCTCATTAATGTGTGTAAAAATGTAATCAAACAACAAATTGCAGCAATTTGCAGTTGAAAGATATTAACTAATATTATGTGCAACAAAAAAGAAAGTACTCTGTTATGTAAATAAATGCAAATACGGATCTCCTTACTGTATTTTGTGCCTAGTTTCTGAGAAAGGCAAGTCCCTTAAAATCCTCATTTCTCAGCTGTATTCGTTAAAATAATGCATGTTAATTATATTCCAACATTCATCTGACAAATAACTGATAAGTTACACAATGTAACTACTAATAATCCTTGCAGCCCATTTTATTATCTTATGAAATTAGAGATTGAACACTGATTATGACTAATAGGGGATTTCATCCAATAAAGACAGCACATGAGGAGAAATATATAAAAATGGGGTAGCCGGCTTTTGAAGAGCTAGAAGGAGCAATGTTAAGTCATTAATTAGCAAATACTCTGGGTGAAGATTGCCACAGTCATACTTTTTTAGACCAGAGATGAATTATTTATTTCTACACCAGCTGTACCATTGAGTGCAAGTAAAGTTTGTCCAACAAAACTAGTAGAAATATATTTGCTACAGGGCCAGCCTGGTAACACTGCTTGTTGTACATGCTCTTTGTAAGCAAATTTATATGAAAGTATGCAAGATCTAATACTGAACTACTCCAGCCTCAGACTGAAGGGTGATTTGACAAACGTCCCGTGGCACTCCATCATCCCTTCATTTTAACGTCTTTATTTTATGATTTTGTTGGTGAAATACTACTTACCCAGTGCTCAAAATTCCTTTTAGGCTGCAGGCACTGGCTAGTCGACATGGCAAGCTATATTTTATGGCCATATATTTCAGCTCTCTCTGTCCAAGTTGGAGGACACAGTAGCCAAGATGGTTTTTCATTGTAGAAATATATTTTCATATTTATTTATTGATTTGACTAATGTATCTATTTTTCAATTCACACGCTTATGTTTCAATCCATTAAAGTGATTCATGGTCAAATAATATGCTATTGCAAGTACAAAGGGGAGATAAAAACCACCGCACATTTGCTGTAACACAAGAACAAAAATAATAATAAAAAAATTGCATGATTAAATATAGTTTTAATCCCCCAAAGATCAAAATGAAAATGATGTGTTTAATTATTTCACACAAAGGGCATAAAATAAAAGTTTTTTTAGAAAAAGGTAGGATGCAATTACCTATGAAATGTCTCCCATTCATAAATATTTTGTGGATGTTTCTTAACAAGATTAAGTACTCAACACGGATTTAGCATAAGGCATGAAATTAACAAGAAAATAAAAACTAAAACGGGTCACAGTTATTCAGCAGGAGAAGACTAGATGGGGAAGCTGACCAGCTCTGAGACGTTAGAGCTACGTTCTCCAAGTGCCTTGCTGAGAGCCGCTTAATGCAGTAAAATTCTCCTGAAAGCTTAGATATCGGGACCAAGACAGCCAGATGCCCTGGCTTTCCTCCTGGAGAGCCAGGCTGGCCAGCCGCCAAAGTGCTAGGTGTGCCTTGAGACCTCCCATTTGGTTTGGCCCTAAAGGGTCCCTCCCAGGGGAAGGTGGGTGAGAAACGCTGCAGGGCTGCTGCTTCCTGCACCTGCCACCTCAGTCTTACGACAAACTTCATTTTCCCATGTGTTTGTTTTACCAAATCTAGAGTTGTGAAATAATTAAAGTACTCGTGTGTGTGTGTGTGTGTGTGTGTGTGTCTGCATGTGTGTGTCTGTCTGTGTGTGTCTGTGTGTGCCCAAGGCATGTGTGTTTGGAGAAAGAGTGCATCATTTCAGGGCACGTCATCTTGTTGTGTAATTGTGTTTACACACAGGTGAATAGGACACAGGTGCATGAAGAGACACAAAGCCTAAAATAGCTCGAGCCTGGACAGGAAGTCGCGGGGACTCTTGGAGCAGTAAGCGTGGGCCCAGGAACGGTCAAGCACAGGGGCGATAACCCATCCTGGAAACAGAAAACTGACAATGAAATGAAGTGAAGGGGGAGGTGGTGGGAGCAACTTACAACGAAGGGGACGGACCTATGGAGGTAGGTCTTAAAGGGGAAGCAGGACTTTTCAAAGGAGTGGGAGAAAATCTCGGCAGGCATATGGGGCCATGAGGGTCCCGGCCCCCTGTGGAGGGCATGACGTTCACCGTGGCTGGGACAGCAGGTGCCTGACCCAGCGAGGACTGGGTCCAGTGGGCAAGCCCAAGTTCAAGTTGGTAAGCTCCTCCAGTCCATGTTCACAGATGTCTGTTGAGCATCCGGCACGCACCAGGCATTGTGCTGGGAGCTGGGGGGTCAGCGTCCTCTCTTCTAAACATTCTCTGTAGATCTGGACAGACCTTAGCTGCCTTTCAAAGAAATCTGGAAATAATGGAATTATCACCAGTAGCATGGAGAGTGGCTGTATCTCATTACTCTCAGCACACGGGGTTGGCTCTGATCTCTCATGTGATTTTTCCCCAGCCTAACCCAGGAGGGGCATCACAAGCCCAGCAGTGTGGCATCATGGCTGCTGTCTAGCCCTAGTCTGAGCGGCCCTTGCTCCTAAAGCTGAGATTAGGTAACAGGGCGTGACAAGATGACACTTTCCTCCAGAAAGGGCTGGGTGGTGGGGGAGAAATCACTCAGACTAGATTCACTGCCCTGTAGGGTTTGCATTTGACAGAATTAGAGAACATTCCAAAGATTTAGACAGGAACTCGGGAGATGCCTGGAATGATCTTTCCCAGGTGAGCCCACCGCCCTCCTCTGCTCTTCAGTGGGAGTCAGGAGGTGCATTTTCACCCAGTGGTCCTTCCAGTGTGTCCCTCTTCACTGGACTGTGAACGCCTGGGCTGCGGGAGCTGTGTGGAGCAGTGCACATAGTAGGTGTTCAATAAAGTTTTGCCAAGTTAAAGGATGAATGAGATGCCCATTTTCTGGAACTCGCCAGAGAATCTAGATGGCAGGGATTTACGGATGCAAATAGAAGAAAAATCAAAATCACTCACAATCCCACGATCTAGGAGCACCCATCTAAATATTTTGTGCATTTTCTTCCTAAATTGCCACAAGAATTCACACTTTTGTTTGTTTGTTTGTTTGTTTGTTTGCGGCACGCGGGCCTCTCACTGCTGTGGCCCCTCCCGTTGCGGAGCACAGGCTCCGGACGCGCAGGCTCAGCGGCCATGGCTCACGGGCCCAGCCGCTCCGCGGCATGTGGGATCCTCCCGGACCGGGGCACGAACCCGCGTCCCCTGCATCGGCAGGCGGACTCTCAACCACTGCGCCACCAGGGAAGCCCAAGAATTCACACTTTTTAAATTAAACTTTGGCTCAAACCATTTGGACTGTTTCATTGCCTGCATTTTGCACTAAATACACCAAATTGTTTTCCACAATGATTTTGAGTAGTTGCTTAGTATTTCATGGTATGAATGGACCGTGAATAGACAGCCAACTACATTCTTTCCTTCCCTGTCACCAAAACGCTGCAATAAAAATCTCTGAAGCCAAGTCTTTATTAACATCCATGATTATTTCTATAGGATAAAACTTAAGGTGGAATTTAAAATACTGTGAAATCTCTAACCAGACAGGCTGTATTATATACTTTACTTTAACTGCACCCATTCCCCTTCACCCTCCCAACGTCAGACATTATCGCTAAACCATTTTTTATAAATAAAAAATTTATATATGCAATTTTATAAGTCAAAAATATTTCATTTTTATTTGCATTTCATTACTATCAAGTTTAAAGATTTTATGTTTATTGGCCGTTTATATTTCTTCTCTTTTATTTAATTACCCTGTAAAAATCTTCTGCAAATTTTTCTTTCCATAATTTTATTTCTTAACTTAATTTTTATTTGTTAGTTTTTTGAACCACAGGGAAGGGCAAAGAAGAAAACTAAACTTGTTCGTAATCTCTCTCCAATAATGTCTGTTGACCTTTGCAAAATGCATGGGCAAGATTAGAAAACTCAACAGTATGCCTCCTTTCTATCCCCATGACAACCCCAGTTCCTCTCTTCAAATTCAGTCACTGAAAATCGTGTTCTTTGATTCCTATCACACACACCCTACATACATACCCACACAACACAGGCACACACACACATACACAAACACACGCACACAGTCCTTTACCTTGTTTTCATATTTAATAGCATAGACTAGAGATTTTCCCAAATAATCACAAACCGTATCCTTTTTCCTGGATGTATAGTATCATACCTTATACATATGCCATAACTTATATAACCAGACCCCCAGTGCTAGACACATTGATTGTCTTCATTTTTTTTATTTTAATAGCACCAGAATGAAAATACTTGTGTGTATGTGTGTGTGTTAGAGAGAGAAAGAGACAAAGACAGAAAGAGAATGAGAGAGACAGAGACAAAGACAGACACCCTGAGAGAGAGACAGAGCTTTCTGTGAGTATAGGGATAAATTCGTAACAGTAGGGACTTCTGGTTTACATTTTCCTTAGTGATTTACAGAATTCCTTGTATATTAGAGATGTTAACACTTGAACTTTAATATCAATTGCAAAATTGTTTCATGATTTGTCATTTTTTTAACTTGCAAGTACATTTTTATAAATTCAAATTCATCTACTTTTCTTTCTTGTTTTCTCCATTTGATGCCATACTCACAAAAGCCTTCACCACAGAAAAATTAGATAAACTTTTACATAGATTTTTTTTTCTGGTTCTAATATAGATCCATTTCCAAAGCTTAAAATAGTCACCTTTCTGGTACTTGCACTTAGCCTAATTCTAAAGTAAAGATCTAACTTTTCTTTTTCCATATGCTAGTTGCTCCAAACTGCTTACTGAATAATCTGTCCTTTTCTTACTGCCCTAAAATGTCCTCTTTGTTACATGTGAATTATTTGTTTCTTTCTGAAATTCCTTTTCTGTTCTATTGATCCATTTTCTTGTTCTGCACCAAGAACCCGTTGTTCTAATCACTCTAGTATTTTAATATCTAGTAGGTCAAGTCCTCACTCATTATTCTTATTTTTCAAAATTTCCTTGGCTCTTCTCAGGCATTTATTTTTCCAGATGAACTTTAACAACGTTTTGTTAAGTTCCACCCCAAGCCCCACTGGGACCAGAACTGGATATTCATTGAATTTGTAGATGAATTAGGCGAAAGTTGACATCTGCACTACTAAATCTTCTCTTACAGAAACATTATTCTTTATGTTCATTTCAGTTTTTTTTCTGTCCCTTGGCAAAGTTTTATAATTTTTAATAACTCTCTAGGACATTTTGTAATTTTATGCAGACATTTTATATTTCTGTCGCTATTGCAAATAATATCTTTGGCCGGGAATATATGGTTTATATGTTTTTGATTATTTTGTGTTCAATAAAAATCTACTGATTAACTTAAAATTAAGTTTTAGTTAAAATGGTTAAATATTAGCTAAAAATTAGCTAAAATTGTCTTAGTAGTTCTAACATGTTTTCAGTTGATTCTTTTAAGTTTCTCAAATAATTATGTCAACTGTAAACAATGCTAATTTTATCTCCTCCATCCCAGTAATTATGCATCAATTTTCTTATATTTCTTTTTAGTAAAACTCAAAATAGTCTTTTACAATAGACATCATGGTGATCATCTCGAGGCGTTCCTAACTGCAGGAGATGTGATGCTAATGAGACCAGGTAGGCAGTGGTTGATGATCTTACCGATCATACTGTTTCCATGTTCAAGGAATCTCCCCTTTTCTCCTCGTTATCATTACCAGGATCAAATGTTAAATTTTATCACATAACTTGTCTGCATCAAGTGGGATAACCATGTGTGTTTTTCCCTGCGTCCTGGAAAGGTGAGATGCTAACAGATTTCTTCATGATGATTCACTGTTGCATACAATGGATACTATGAGATCACAGTGCATCATTCTCAAAAGTTTGGAACCTGAATTAAGGAAAATCTAGGTTCAAATCTCTGCTCTATTACTTCTTGGTTATGTGGTCCTGAGCAGCTTACTTGAGATCTCCAAGCCATCAAGCCCTCATCTTTAGGATGTCAGAAAATGCTAAGCAAATCTCTCATATCTAGAAGAGTCTGCAGGTTCAGCATTGTGACGCACTTATCTCCTAGCTCCCACTGTTATATGAAGTAGGCAGAGACATAAGAACTCACCTATTCACAGAGAGAGTCCCAGCTGCTTCACTTGAGAGGTAAATTGGGGAATTACACAATTATAGCTACTACTTTTCGACTCAAGGTGAAATGAGTGAGGATCCGGCATGAGATGGGCATCGATCAGCAGAGACAGCAGAAGACACCAGCACCCCCACACCCAGGGCACATCTCCTCCTGCTTCATCCACGACCCAGCAAAGAGGCCAATAGAAGGCGGATCGGGGTTTTATCGGTCAGTGCCAAAGGGAAGCAGCGACACATGTTTAAAGTCATATCGTTTTTTACTTATGACTTTATTTTCTGGTGTTTCTCATAAAGGCACAGCAAACCAGTGTTCATTTAATTGTCCCAAGTACATTAAAAGTATACTTCATTTTTTTAAAAACTAGAAAAACTTGCATGTTTTAAATGTTTGATCTGTATGGGACTTTTGAAAAATTCATTTAAATTTTGCTACACCGAAGGATATTAAAGAGTGACACTTGATATGTGAAAGATGGATTTGGAGGGACTGAAAATCCAAGGCAAGTTATAATCTGCTGCTGGAGACGCCCAGCTGAACCTGCTCACTGCCTGGAACCCCTGTTTAAAGGATGCGTATTAGTTTCCTAGGGCGGCCATAACAAAGTACCACAAACTGGGTGGCTTAAAACAAGAAATTTACTCTCTCACAGTTCTGGAAGCCAGAAGTCTGAGATCCAGGTGTTGGCAGGGTTGGTCCCTTCTGGAGGCTCAGAAGAGGGGGTTCCATGCCTCTTTCCTGGCTTCTGGGGCTTCTTGGTGATCCTTGGCTTGTAGACCCATCACTCCAATCTCGGCTTTCATCTTCATGGGGCATTTTTCCCTGTGTGCCTCTCTGTGTGTCTGATACCCGTCATATCGGTATTGGGCCCACTCTGCTTCATATGATCTCGTCTTAACTAATTGCATCAGAAACGACGCTATTACCAAATAAGGTGACATTCTGAGGTTCTGGGAAGGACGTGAAATTTGGGGGGGGGGACACTCTGCAACCCAGTCCAGCAGGGATTTGACCTTGATTTTTAATATGCTACTCTCAGTGCACTGAGCCCAGTAGCCTAAGCAGAACAAACATCCGGAATTACATGCCGGTGATTAATTTCACCTGACCCTTCCAGTCCCTGCTCAGGGCTGCGGACATCAATCTACTCAGTGCAGGGGGTAGGTGGGCGTGGCTAATTGATGGGCTTTAACGGATATTCAATGACCATTTAAGTTTCCGGAAATCACAGGCAAAGGCAGCAAAGGATGGCAGATTTTGCAGGGAGAGCCCTGTAGCCACACATGCCTTAGAAAGAGTTAAACTCAAAAAGCCAAGAGGCTACGGAGTCAGCGAAGCCACAAACACTGGGGAACCGCACAGCTTTCAGCCCTAGCGGGATCCCTTCTGAGCGCGTTGCAGGCGAACGCTGGCATAGAAAGGACCCCCAAATGAGCCAGGAAGTCTTCCACTCCATCATGAAGAATTGTTCTCTGGAGTGGGTACCAGTGGGGACGTGTTTGAAACACTTACCATATGTGCCTGAGAAGGGTCTAATTTGTCCATCTTGAAATTTTGCCTTTCTTTTGAAAGGATAGTTAATTTCAAGTAATTTGTTTCACAGGTGAAGCCTTTTTCCGAGGGTTTAATATATCACCCTTGGTTGCCTGAACAATTAGAAATTGTCACCAAAGAAAAATGTCGCAGTTCATGTAAATAACTGTTTACCTAAAGGAATGGGAACCCACCGGAGTCAGCACACGCTAATGAGGCGTGACAATGGGGAGAAAGCCTCGCGCGGCTGCATCTGCTGAAACTGTTGCTGCTTATGGTAAAAATTGGCCAAAACAACTATTATTTGTTTTTTTTCTTGTCAGAAATAATGTAGCTTGAAAATTTTCAACAGGCAGCATGAGTCCGGACCATTTGTTACTTCTAATGGCCTAATTGTTCTCCTGGCAGATATAAAAAATTGGGGCAGTGATGTCATTTACTTAAATTTCTAATGAATGCAATGGCAAAAGAGAAATAGGAGGGGCAGAAAAAGAAAGCAAGAGAAGTTGTAAAAGACCTTTGTTCGTCTTTATGGAATCTGTCTTTGTTAACTTTCCAACTCTTCTCCCCAACAGCAGGTATCTGTGACCACCAAATACCATTTGTTTCAATAGGAAGAGGGAAAGATAGAGATCTTTCCCTCAGCTCCTCGGGAAACAGGGCACTGCTTTCTTGACAGCCGACCAAAAATCCCATTGAAACGAAACATGAGTTACATCGAGTTGACATTTCCTGAAAAGTTTGTACTTGTACCCATGGCTGAGTAGAAAGGACACTGGATGGACGCCCACTTACTCAATCCTACACAGACCGTAACGCACAAACTTGCAATTAGGTTACTAATTTTAAGCCTTGGGCATACCATGAACCACCTGACACTTGAAAGTCCCTGGCATCGTGCATAGTTGTAAAACAACCCTCTGACTGTTGAAGTCTCAACGTTCTGTCTGTTGGACCCCTGATAATATTTCCTCCATGGTTCAAAATAATTCCTCCTCTAACAGAGGTAGAGACACATTCCAGAAATATAATAATGGCTGACGTTCACGAAGCTGAGATAATACAAAACGACGTTTCCCATTCTGTGTTTCTTAGAACGATAATTCCAGGAGATGCTTGGTTGAAAAAAAAAATCAAATAATTTGGGAAAATATACTCTTTCAGTCTTAGACACAATGGCCACTAGAAGTTTGAAGGTTCTGAGAATTCTACAGGAAAGAAACCTCTCTCAAGGTAGTTAACTCATCATTTTCCAAGTGTATTTGACTTTATAATTCTCATTTTACAGGAAAAAAGTCCTATCCTGCAGGAAAAAAAAAAAAAAAAAGATCTGTGGCATCTAACCCTGCTATTGAGGTCCCTATTTGTTTTCAAAGTAATCCAGTCCAGTGATAACACCAACACCTGGGTTAAGAGAGACAAAGCACATGAAACACCTAGTACAGAGGCTAGACCATAGTGAGTGTCTGATCAATGTTAGCTGGTTAATGCAAGAGGAAGTGAGAGAAATTCTTCATATCGAAGTAAACAGACGCCTCTGAGACTTTCCCGCACAGTTTATAGGATCAGCGCCCTTGACTCTAGAATCGTGAGACAATAAATTCTTATGATTCTAAGCCAGCAGCTTGGGGCATTTGTAATGGCAGCCCCAGGAAGCTGATGCAAGCTTGATGATACACACAAGTATCTGAGAACAGCCATCAAGTCCCCTCCTTCAAATCACCTCTCCTCCAAAAAACACGCTCTGGATTCCCGTAAGAGTCCCTTGTATGGCAAAGCTTCCCGAGCTTTCAAAAGTAGTCAATGTCTTCTGTGGACTTCCCAGGTGTAAAGGGCGTACTTTCTCAAATGGGGTTTCTCACGCCGAACAGAGCACTTGCATACGGAGCCAGCACGGTGGACAGTGGCTTTTACTCTGCAGATCCAAATATTTCACCATCTTACAGCTGGTGTATTTCGAATTGTGCCCAATCAGCTCTCAAAATAACCTCAACGAGAAGCACTGTGACGTCACGTAGGCGTCATTCCATCTGCTCTCTCTTCTCGTTCTCCAGCTGATGACATGCATTTCCAGGATTTTAAATACTACCTGTGTGCAATGACTTCCACATTACGCCTCCAGTCTGTACCTATCTTTCATCTGTGATATCTCGAGTTAAATTCTACATGTGCGGATTGGACCTCTCGAGTCTCCTGCCATCGAACCCCAGCTTTCCCCACATAGGGGGTCACTGTATCCATCCAGGTCCTCACTCTGAAAACTGAGGAGCCTTCTTAGATAGCTTCCTGGCACCCAGTGGCTCAGATCCAGCTCACCAGTGCAAGCTGTATGTTCTCCCGCTAACACACATCTTGAGTGGACCCGGGTCTCCTCATGTCCGTAGCCGCATGCGAGTCTCGGCCGCGGTCAGCTCTCTCCTGAACTACCAGGGCCTCCCACCTGCTCTTCCTACCTGGCTCCCGACTCCCACCCACCCATTCTCCAGAGAGCAGGCAGAAGGATGCGGAACGTAAGAGTGAGCAGGCTGTTCTCCTCCCCTCACCTAAAACCCTTCTGAGGAATCCCAGGAAAGTTACAATAGAACCCCAACTCCTGAGAGCAGCCTTGGTGACCCTGCGCTGTTCATCCCCTTCTCTCTTCCCTGGTCCCTTCTCAACCAGCAACTCCACTGGCTTCTTCCAGCCTTAGAGCCATCACTCCAGCTGTCCCTGCCACCATGGAAACCGCTCTCCCTTCCCTCCTCCAGGCTGAAGGCTCCTGCTTCGGTCTCATTGCTCCTACCCCTGAGTTTACGTATACCTCGTGGTCATCTTATACAGAAATCAGAGTATTTCCTTTAAACCATCACTTTTAAGATTCTTGATACATGTTGACAAACTGCTCTCCAAAAAAGGAGAAATCATTTCATGTTCTGGACGATAAGGTAGAAATCTACCCTGTCATCATGCGCCTGTCAGTTTCCTGGGACTGCCATTACAAAGTACCACCAACTGGGAGACCGAGACCAACACAGATAGGCTGTTTCACAGATCCGGAGGCTATAAGTCTGATATCAAGGTGTTGGCAGAGTTATGTCCTCTCTGACAGCTCTAGGAGAGAATTCTTCCTGGCCTCTTCCAGCTACTGGTGTTTGCTGGCATCCTCGGTTCTCCCTGGCTTGTAGCTGCCATCACTCCTGTTCTACGGCTGTCTTCTCCACGTGTGTTCTCACATCATCTTCCCTCTGTGCGTTTCGGTCTCTGTGTCCAAATTTCTCTTTTCATACATTGGATTAGAACCCTCCCTAATGACTTCATTTTTTATTTTTTATTTATTTTTTTATTTTTATTTTTATTTTTTTTTAGCAGTACGCGGGCCTCTCCCGTTGCGGAGCACAGGCTCCGGACGCGCAGGCTCAGCGGCCATGGCTCACAGACCCAGCCACTCCGCGGCATGTGGGACCCTCCCGACCCGAGGCACGAACCTGTGTCCCCTGCATCGGCAGGCGGACTCCCAACCACTGCGCCACCAGGGAAGCCCAAGGACTTCATTTTAACTTGAATACTTCTGTAAAGGCCCTATTTCCAAATAAGGTCGAATTCTGAAATACTGGGGTTGGAACTTCACACTTCTTTTTTGGTTTGGTTTTTTTTGTACTTTTGGCTTTGTTTTAGTTTTGTTTCCACATAATTCAACCCGAAACAATGCTTGGCCATCTCCCTGTATTATCACACTTACAAATATTATCAACCAGGTCATTTCTCGCTGCCACAATTGTCATGTGTGTTCAGTGGCGAATTAGTGCACTTGCTCACGTGAACGACTTCATCGTTGGACCCTTTTTTGTGAATTTCCAGCTTATGTCTTCACCACATTCAGTCCTGACAGGAATTCTTCCAAGCATTTTATTCACCTCTTCCCCACCCCACCCGCTCCCCTGCCCACCGGAGGAATTTTGACGCCCAAAGGACATAAGGAATGACAAAGCCCTGCATCTGTTCCTTTGGCCACACGTTAGAAGCATGAAAGAGGGTCGCTTGCTTCTCAGTAGGAAGACTGGATCTGTTGTCACATAAGATTGGCAAGAGCTAAAATTTAATTACTGAGCCCCCAGTGAAAATCCTCGAAAAGATGTCTCATTTGTTGAAAAATACCCCAAACCCCTTCTTCTGTGTGACTCATTTCTACCTGTAAAAGCCTCAGTCATTGCAGACTACCCTAGCAGTGCCTATTTTTAAAAGCCTTTTTTATTAATTTCCACTAAACATTCCAAAGACGGCTATTATTATGTGAAGTGTGAATTTTTAAAAAATCATTGAACTGTATTACATAAAAGTCATAAAACTGATTTTCTAGTCCAAACCCCTCCAACTTACCAATGAGGAAAGTGGGATTTAGGGAGTTCAGCCTAAGATTACATGGACAGTTAGAGGAATCAAGCCAGGTCTAGAAGACCAATGGCCCAGTGCTCAGCTAAGGTTTTCCCAACCCCTAGTGACCTTAAGAAAAGTGGTTGTGGTCCTGGTCCAACAGGACAGAGATTCCTCTGGTGTCTGTGCCTCGTTCTCTGCTCCCAATCGGCAGATGATGCACAGGGCAACCCTCTGTTGCAGGCGTTACTTCACCTTTTACGGTGAGACCTGGACAACTGGGGCTCGTGTGCTGTTGCCAAGTTCTTGGAAACACAAGTTCCATGGCCAGGATGTGGTCCAGCTTTCTCAGATGAGAGACGATTCCCACTGAGATCCTGACTTCCTTCGAGACATTTCGGTCACACCAGCCTTTACTGGTATCAGAAAGTTCCCGGAATGGAAGGGTTATTAAACTAGATATTGTAAAACAATGTGAGAAATTCTGAAAGCTTCATCCTGAAGCACTGCCCTCTGTTTCCTTTCTGCTAAACACAAGCATTCTTTTTTTTCCCCTTTAAACTAAGAAACTTGCATTTCTGCACCTCAAACATATGGTTTAATTTCAGGGACCATCTATGACATGTTTTTAAAGAAGGTGATTTCTCTCTTGCATAGGTAGGTAACAACCCCTATGTAAGGTGAATCAAACTGTACCTGGGCAGAGGTATCAATGTTTTTACTTTCATTATTATACATGCAGCCTTATTGATTCCCTTCATAGTTTTACTATTAATAATCAAGTCATGAGCCTTATTCCTTAATCCCATTTTATCCTCACCGCTCATCCTAATCATTCTTTACATTAAAAGATTAGTGCTCAGGGTACAACTGGACAAATAATAATCCACCTTGGAAAAGATACTTTTTCAAAAAGGGAACAAAAGTAATTTGCCCATATAGGCAGGCTTAGCAAAGAGGGCAATGGACTTGAAGATCCTTTAAGTATCCTTGCATAGCAAGTCCCCCTCAGGGGGCGGTGAGCAGGCTTCCCCAATGGGCAGTGTCTCATCACATTTCACATAAGGATGATCCTGCTGCAGGGGAGTGACTCTATCATCCTGGATTATCGTGACACTCCTTCTATGGGAAAAATTAAACATCCTATCATGTGGTTCTTGGTCTTCAGCAAAACCTCAGAGTCTGATGAGAAACGGAACACACCAGACCCCCGAGATCTCTGCTGGCCAATAGTGAACCCGGACTCTCCACATTGAGGCAGTTGAGAACTTTGAAGCTCTATTCCAGCCGTCTCTGGTATATGTTTTCCATTAGGGAGGGTGATCTGATTCACTCCACAGCTGAGCAGCTTCAGGAAGGAAAAAAAAAAAGCCTTCTCTGTTGGAGAGAAATTACTTTAACCATTGAAGGGGAACATCATTCATCCAGGTAAATCTTAGAGTCGAAACCATAACACCTCATTACTGACAGATTCCAAGCCAACCAGAGGTGCAGTAGAATAAGCACTGATGTCCACAGCCCTGGGGAGATGATCCATCTGAGCAAGTGGTGAGAATTCTGTTCCTGCTTCGTGATCAGATGCCATCGACACCAAACACACAGGCATTGCTGTTGGACGTTGCCTCAGATTTGCAGAAGCATCTACTTAACATAAGGAAGTGTGGTGACTGCTGCTGTGTAGAGCATAGACGAGATCATCTGTGCCCTCGGGACTGAATGGCAGAATAGGGACTGTCACCTGAGGAAAGCTCATGGCCTTGGGGCACAGCAGAGTTGGAGGTGGCCTCTTGCTCTGCCACTCCCAGTCTAAGCAGCCTCAACCACTTACCTAACCTCTTAGGGTCTCACTGTCCTCAATGGAAGAATGGGAATAAAAATACCCCTCCTTCAAAGGCTGAAATCATTAAATGACGTAACAGATAAAGATGTAGATATTACACTAATTACACAGCCACCATGTTTACTATTGAAATGAGACTCCGTTGCCAAGAGTAAGCCAAGCTAAAAGAAATTTGCTGTGCTGGACTGCCATTCACTGTTATTTTAATCGATCAGCTTAAATATTAAGACTTGTAAGCAAAATCATTTAAAGGAAAAATATTGTAAGAGTGAACTTAAGTAGCTTGTGATCTACTTTTAAATCTACTACTTCCTCGTTGAGGACTTTGGTTAAGGATTTTATCACCTCTATTTTCTAGTCCTCATCTATGAAATAGAGACTATTAGTTATAATAAGGCTAAAAAATACAACTCAAAAACACCAGAACACACTGCTACCCAGTAAGAGAATTCATAGTATATAATGGGTGTGCAAGAAAGTATTTTGTTGCAATAATGAAAGTTAGATGAAAATACAGAAACACCTGTCTCCAATGTGTTACCAAAAAAATATTTCTGAATCTGTTTGTCAATAAAAAGAGTGAAATAACTCTAGTAATAACACTTTTTAATATGTTTTTCATTCTTTCAGTGTTCAAAGAAGTATCAAGTACCCAACATGTGCCTGTGTATTTAGAACATGAGAACACTGTGAAAATAGAGCTCAGGATTTGGGATCTGGTGGGGAAGACAGACATCAAAAAAATTTTTTTTTAAATTTTCAATAGCAATCTGTCTGTGCCATAAAAGGAACATAGAAGATGTGTGGGGAGCACCTGAAAACAAAAAACATACATCCACATAGTTCTGCTGAGATCAAGAAAGACTTTATGGAAGAGTCAAAGCTTAAGTTGAGATCTCTAGGGAAAAAATAATTAGGAACTCATGGGCAAGGAGATGAGCATTCCAGGTGTAATGGGTGTCATGTGCAAAAGTGTGGGGTTGGGAGAGTACATAGCACATCTGATACCAAGGGGATGGAGTGAGAGGACCAGATAGGGAGGAGTAAGGAGAGGCATGGGCCACAACAGGAAATCCAGTATAAGCCATGAGAAAGAGGTGCAGTCACCTTTGGGGTAAGGAAACTGTGATTAAGCAGAATAGTAATGTCAGCCATAGGAGAATATGACTGGAAGGGATGAAATAGAAGTAATTAAACCAGTTGGGAGGCTACTTAGCAGTTTGGCCAAGAAGCTATGTGGAATGAAGAAGAGACAAAAGCTTGGGATGAGATTTTCAGCTCTGTAACTGGGTTCAAGAGATCATTTACCAACAACAAAGGTCTCAGAGGAGGAGGTCAGGTTTGTCAGGGATGGAAGGAGAATTTATAAATTAAGTGTTGGTCATATGGACTTTTGATTGCCTAGGGGACACACTAATAGAGAAATTCAAAAGGCAGTTGGACACATGTGTCTAGAGCTTATATCAATATAAAAGGCATTAATGGGAGAGCAGATTTATGGGAATATATAAAATTACCCAAGGATAACGTGGAAATAAGAAGAGAGGTCCAAAGCAGGATTTTAAGAAACAACCAATATTTAGGATCAGCTTTATGAAGAAAAATTCACAAAGAAGCCTGCGGAATGCATAGAATGTGAGTAAAATTTTAGCAAGAGTGGTCTGAAAGTGTACAGTACATTCAGATCCCTGCATGGTTAGAAAGGCAATGGAGAAAAGGGTTTAAAGGAAGAAGTTGGCTGAAGAAAATATAAGACTGAAGAAATATATATAGTGTGAGGAAGTTCTTTCTAAGTATACTAAAGAAGGTGGAAAATTGTTAAAGACAGACAAAAAAAAATTAAGATGTTAGATTTATACCCTAATATATAAACAATTACACAAAATGTAAGTGGATAAAAATCTTATGATTACAAGAAAAAGACTGTCAGAGTGGATAAAAACAAAAAAGTCCAATACTATGCTACATCAAGAAATACATCCTAAATATTAGAACGCAGAGAGTTTAAAGTGATAGAGTAGAAAATCATCATATATTATACAAACTCTAACAAAAAGAAAGCTTGTATGTATATACTGATTCAGGAAAAAGTAGATTTCAAAACAGGGAAATCCTTTTATCTCTTTGCCCAGACTTAAAGAGGTGTGTATCATAATTTTTTAAAAATCAATTCACCAGAAAGAAATAGCAGTCATAAACATGTATGCACCTAATAATTTAGCTTCAAAACCCATAAAACAAAAATTGACAGAAAAAGGAGAAATAGACACATCTACAATCACAGTAGTAAATGTTAGCCCATCGGATAAGTAATTGAGAAAGTGAGGAAAACCAGTAAGGATGTAGAAGGTTTAAACATGATTAACACATTGACCTAATTGGCATATACAGAACATTGTACCCAACTATGTAAGAATAAACATTCTTTTCAAGTGCAGATGGAGCATTTACAAAAATAGAACATAGGCCAGATCACTGAGCAAATCTCTATAGACTTCAAAGGAATAAGATCATTCGGAGTATGTTCTCCAGCCATAGTGCACTTAAGTTAGAAAACAATAATTTAAAAATACCTAAAAAAATGTCCAACTGCTTAGAAATAAAACCATATACTAATAAATAACCACCTAAATATCAATATAAATTTATATTTATTTTGAGCTGAAGATAAAAAATAAATAATAAAGCATATTAAAACGTATATGATGTAGCTAAAGCAGTACCTAGAGGAAAATATATCAACCTGAATTTATATATTAGAAAAGAAAGAGGAAAGGCTGAAAATCAAACACTAAGCATCCATCTCAAGAAGATAAAACAGTAAATTAAGTCTAAGGGAAGTAGAAGAAAGGAGATAATAAAGACGAGTGAAGACGTCAATGAAATGTAAAGCAACCGTGCAACAGATAAAGTTCATTTGACATTTTGAGAAAAAATTAAAATTATGATCCCTTAGAAATGTTGATCAAATAAAGAGAAAGAGAAGGTGAATTATCCAGTGTCAGGATTGCAGAAGGGGACATCACAAATTCTACAGACATTAAAAACATAAAAAGGCATTATGAACACCTTTATGCCAGTGATTTGAAAGCAAAGATAGATTGGACAGATTCTTTTCAAAATACAACCTATCAAACTGACACAAGAAGAAATAGAAAACCAGAATAGTCCTATATCAAATAACCAAATTTGAAATCTTCATTAAAAACCTTCCCACAAAAATAAGTCAAGACTGAGAAAACTTTACTGTTGAATTCTTCCAAACATTTAGAAAAGAAATCACATCAATTTCACACAAAATCTCTTAGAGAACAGAAAGAAAGCACATTCCAATTTGTTTTTGAAGCTATCAAACACCAAATGTAACTTATAAAATGTAAAATATATGTATAGTGTTCTCTGTGTCTCTATGTCTCTGTGTCTGTGTCTCCATGTCTCTGTCTCTGTCTCTATGTCTCTCTCTATATATATAGAAGAAAGAAAATTCTGAAAAAATAAGTGTATGTAAAAAGACAACTATTGTTATTTCACGTAGTTTATAGTTTCTTTTTTCGTTGTTTCAGAATTTTCAATTTCTTTGAAGTAAGCATGCATGTGTTACTTTTATGTTGAATATTATAGCTGTTTCATTTCGAAAAAAAATCAAATAAATGTTAAGGCATGTTAAATTCTTGACAAAAGTCAGAGAAAACGCCTGAAGAGTTCCCCTAAGATTGGCAATTTTGGTTAGACAGTGTAAATTAAATTCAGTAAATTATAGTGGATTTGGGGCTGAAAAGTGAAGAAGTGGAGACAGTAAATAAAAACATAAATTTCCAAAAAGCTTAATTATGAAGAAAAAGAGAATGAGAAAAGAGCTACCCAATGGGGAGTAGCCCAATGAGAGAGAAAATTTTAATATGGGAGAGATTTGAACTTGTATAGAGTCCCAAGGAAAAGAGAGGAAATAGAAAAACAAGAACAAAGAAAATGATATTCATGGATTAAGACTGTGGGACAGATGTGGAGAAATGCCATGAAATATGTTGCTGTCAGTTTTTCCTTGACTCTGCTTCCCCTCTGTGTCCCTGGAATTCCTGTCACCCCAGCTTTCTTTCTGGACTCCCTCCCCCCACCTAGGAGCTCATTCAAAGCACATCCCTGGAGCCTACGGGCGTCAGCCTCCAGCTGGCACCTGCTGCTGATACACTGGGGGACTAACTAGGAGGGAAGGAAATTCTTTGCCGTAACCCCTGCTTCTGTGTCCGTCTCGTCCTTGGAGACCCTCTTGGAAGCTCTCCCTGCAGACCATTATGGTACTTCCTTCCACGCTGAGTCTGGGGCATGGGGAAGCCTGGGATGCCTCTCTGAAGGTTGCTCTCCTCCCCTTGGCTCTTAACCACCAATGTCTTTCTGGGCATCATTAATGACCAGAGAGTCGAACCTCTGCTGGCTGTGGCTGACTTCCTTCTGCAATGTTCAAGATTGCTCAATATTCATAATATCCACCTACTGAAAAGAAGGAAATAATTGACTCAGGGGTAAGATCGGCCACAAAAAATGGGGCGGGAGGGGGAGAACGGAGACTAAATGTAATATTTGAATCCCTTGAGTCTATAGAGACAAAAAGAACCTGATTGGAATAAAGAAGGAAAATGAACCCTTGGGACCCCAGTTAATTTTTGAGAACAGTTGGCAGATTATAAAGTTCTCAGATTGTTTTCCAGAGATGATGGGATTGTTCCTGGCATTGATCTGGAGCCCCACCTCCTTCTCCTTCACACCAGAGAAGTCCTTACCCCCACATCCACTGCTTCCCCAAAATCATGGGAACCTATTTAATCCTCTCCCAATCAAAATGCAAGGTCAGACCACTGGACAGTAGCTAGAGAAATTTGGGGCAATGGAAGGGAAAAAATTTGTTTTCATTTGAGCAACAGATGGACAATTGTATATTTCATTGTGGTTGGCAGCTTGCCTTTTCTTAAAAAGGCTTTCATGAGCCTGCCAATGGGGGCCTCAGGTGCTCCCGGTCGGTTCTCACTAACCAGGGTGGGCAGGAATCCAAGGCATCCTTGCTGCCATGCCCTCCTGGCATCTTCAAGTTTGCTGCAGCCTGAGGACCCTGACTGGCTCTCAGCCAGGGTGACCAGTTTGTGCGGTGAATCAAAGTCACTGACCATTTCTGGAAGCAGAGATGGTGTCTGCAGCCTCCACTGAACCCCAGCAGGTCAGCGCTCTCTCTCAAGGAAGGTGCAGCCCATCTTCTCCAGTAATCCCATGATCCCATCTGTGTTCAGGTTTGGAGGCAGTCAAGGCAAACCCAAGGGCCTGTTCTCCACAAATGTGTCCCTGCACACAACACACACGCTTCCAGCCATTTAGGAATCTGGAGGTCGTGAGGTTGGGAGGCCATGAGCTAGCAGCGTTAAAAGCACAAAGAACACTAGACCTAAAAGCAACCTTGAACATCGTGGAGCACACCTGTTCACTTAAAGGGTGGAGAAATGGAGACCTCACATCACAGGCAGAGTCTGTAGTGCAGCAGGGTTCAGTCCCTGGGCCCATGAGCAAACACTCCCAACCTAACAACAGGGGGACCCAGGGTATCTTTTTACCTCTCTCCGCAGACAGGATGAGTGGACCCATAGCATCGTGGTGACACCATCGCTGTGCTGCCAGGAGCCATGTTGCCGTGTCTGTGTAGTGATTTGTCTCCACCACCAGCCTGGGAGCATCGGAGGACAGACTGGATCTTGCCAGGTTTAGCATCCCAGAGTCTAGTATCGAATAGCACTCAATAAAAATTCACTGGGACATTCCAACAGTGTGCTGGCATCGACGTTTCTCTCCACACTGACATGAAATGCAAAGAAGGATGCTTACAAAAGGTGATCAGAGAATTCCAGAAAATGCTGCTCTCAGAAACTTATGCTAAACCTTTCAGATTTCAGAAAGAATCTCCCCTGGCTGAAATCGGTCACTCTGTCTGCTCACTGTTGATGACACACAGACAAAAAATGCACAGCCCAAGCTGGAGTTGGAGCCAGAGAGACGGAAGTCTGTCCCAGCTGCCACGCCCTCAGTCGCCAACAGGGAAGGTGCATGGGCAGCCCTCGTGTGCAGGGGTCCTTTCTGTCTGCCAAGGTCACAGCTAATCCTTCCCACTCAGAAGCCAATGCCGCTCCACTTTCTCCTCTTTTGGGTTCCCTTGGGAGCCAAAATAACAAGTGGGCTCCCAGAACGAGAACATAGCATGTGTTTAACACGGGGCATGCCGGAGCCCTGGATTCACACCTCCTGACCCCGATTTGAGGAAGACACGCCAGTGATCTGCATGACTCCTGTTTCTAGTGACCTTTTGCTCATCAGCTATTTAACATTCCCTTCTGCGCCTCCAAATCCCTATAACCTCTGCCACCACCCGAAGCCTGATTCATCTTTCCTCGAGGTAGCGCTGACTTTCAGTGCCATGCAGTTCAAGTCACCAGGGGGTGATAGGAGGAGGGAACCGTGCACAGCTCCCAGAGCAAGCATTGGCACACAGATCGTCCATCTCCAGACCCATTTTGATAGCTCTTCTTGTGCAGCTATTATCAGTTATCACTTCAGCACATAACATGAAGATGCACTCTGTGAAATGGCACGTCAAGTGAACTGCGACCTGCAGATGGTTACTTCCAGTCACTCACCCACTTGTTAGGAGAGCACGGAGCCATTTCCGAACACCCCCCTGCTTTGAATTCCCTTTCCTTCCTGCCTTGGAAAAATGCAAATTTAACAATCCAGGACGCAGTAGAAAACGCGTTCTTGAAAGAAATTATCTTTTAAAAAATCAAGGGAATGGGCTTCCCTGGTGGCGCAGTGGTTGAGAGTCCGCCTGCCGATGCAGAGGACATGGGTTCGTGCCCCGGTCCGGGAAGATCCCACATGCCGTGGAGCGGCTGGGCCCGTGAGCCGTGGCCGCTGAGCCTGCGCGTCCAGAGCCTGTTGCTCTGCAACGGGAGAGGCCACAACAGTGAGAGGCCCGCGCACCACAAAAAAAAAAAAAAAAAAAAAAAAATCAAGGGAAGGATAAACATGCCATTCAAGGTAGTTGCACAGCAGGAGAGAGGAAGCAAGAGGCGGGGATACCGTTCAATGTATCATCATCTAAACTGGGCACTCAGGGTGTCAAAAGGACAGTATTAGTAGCTACACCTGGACCACGGGGAAACCAGGACGGCCACGTTAAGGATGGGAGAGGGACACAGGGGCCAAGCCACTGTCACTGGTCCAGAGCTCCAGGTCTCCAGTTGGTGGTGGCTTTATGAGTGGTCACTGCTATTAATATGTACATACATAAAACGGGGCCACACACGGTCAGATATGAGAGAGTGGCATAAACCAACGACCATTACTGAACAAATTCCGTGACCAGAGGTCCGTTTACAAAATCAGCATGCTTGCTAATGAACCCAGCTAAAGACAGGGCATGTGATCGGGCGCTTGTAAATCATCACTGTTCGCTCTTTATTATACGATATTCATACCTCTCTCTCTCTCTCTCTCCCTCCCTCTCTCCTGTTCTCTCATACCCTACATACAGGCATCTAAACACGTAACAGGTCCTTCAGGTCAACTGTCAATTCAGAGCCCAGACACTCAACCTCCAAACTACATCTTGTCTTGAGCACATCCACTTTCTATTTTCTTTCCATTGACTCTAAAACCAAACAAGAGCCCTCGGCGGTGAGTGGGTTTCTTTGTTAAGCATAAGAAAAGGCACCTATGTGTCCTTTTCTGGGAAGGACTGTCTTCATGTATACCTTTATTACTATATTCTTTTACTCATTCATCTGCCCAACCAACATTGATTACACACTATCTGCTGGGCACGGCGCCAGACGCTGGGAGCGATACAGTAGTAGTTCTCATCACCTGATCCCTACCTCCCAAGGAATTATCTAGAAGGTGGCTTATGAGCACAAAAGGAGCTCTCCAGGTAGCAGCGTTGTAGATAATTCGTAAGGGAAGCAGTTGCAGGAGCTGGAGAGACCATCACAAACCAGATGTTTAAAGAGCGTAACTTTCAGCTGTAGGTGCACAGGAAGAGCTCTGTGACCCAACCCGCCTGACAGATAACCACAGTCATCTGGTGAATCATATGTTCTATTTTTGCCTTAATCTACAACTAAAGTCCAAAATTGTAAAGGAAATGTTTTATTTCACACTCAGATATTTATTTTCGGATATTCCAAGACAAGACTCAGATAATTAAGAATTTGGAAGAGATCTTAAAAATGGTGAGAAGTGGGAGTGAGCGGTTGGCTTCGTTGTGGAGAGTCAGGATGGCAGACATGCCCACCTCACACCCCGCCCTGTCCCGACTGCTGCAGACTCGATACCAACAGCTCATCGGGCATCTCCACTTAGCTGTCCAGTAAGTATTTTACACTTAACACACTCAAAACTAAGCTTCTTATCCCCCTCCCCAGCCCATCCCTCCAGCACTTTCTGCATCTCAGCAAGTGGTAACTAGCCTTCCAGCCACCAACCATGGGTCACCCTTTTCTCCCGACTCTTCCCCTCGTATTCCATGTCCAATCCACACACACACATGCACACACATGAAATCCAGTTGTCCTGATTTCCACAACAGACCCATAGTCCGCTCCCTTCTTACATTTCCACGCTGACCACCTCCGTGCAAAGCGCAGTCATCTCACCTTGCTTAGCAAAGTGCTCTGAACACAGCCTGCTCTCAGCGCATGTCACTGTTCTGACCCCAGCTGCTCTCGCCTCACTGGAAACAAGACCAAAGTTCTGAGCGACGTCCCCAAGCTCCAGACGATCAGGCCCTCCCTTTACCTCTGACTTCATTCCTTCCCTGTTCAGCCTTGGTCGTCCCAGCGGGCTCCCTCTTCAGCACCTCTGGTCTGGCTACTGTCATGTCTCTGAAAGATTTCTGCCAGGCTCCATCCCTTCCCTCCTGTGGCCTCGTGCTCTTTACGTTGTCTGCTAGCGTATCCCCAGCACCAAGGCCAGTGCCTGGTCCATCGCCAGCACTCTGTACTATTTGTCAAACAAACGAAATGAATGAAAATTTGTTCTCTAGACTGTTTGGTCCAAAGGACTTGTGTCAAAGCTGCTAAGGACACCACGTATGCACACCAAGGTGATATTTCTGGAGGTTTTGATGTAAAGCTGGGGTGTGGCTCCTTGGAGCAAAAGATTCCCTTTGTCATCTCACGAGAAGGAACTGATTCACACCCCTCTGCACTTGTGTCCTAAACAACCATCCCATCAGAATAACTTGATCACAGGGGCTTATCCACAGACCAAGTAGGCTTCTACTGTGGGACCCAGAATTTCTGTAAGAGCCAATGTGAGTTTGTCTGCATCCAGGGATGTACTGTACTGTGTCCATTAATATTCACTTAAAGTGAGGAAATGTCTATTCTGCTCTAGAAAGAAAAAGAAGAAGAAGAAAGTCTCACTTCTATGACCTGAATCAAAGTCCCACATCAGAGAAGCCTATTCAGTAGAGTGTCAGTACCCAGGGCCAGTCACATCAGCGAGTCACCACCACGAAATGTTGCTGGAGAAGGACTGGCTTCATCCTCCCCTGGGAAAGGACCATCCTGGCTCCACGCTTGTCCACAGCAGCCATGCCTCTACTGCAAACTTCCACCAACCCCCAAACCAATGGGGTTCCATGGCATGTGCTTCTGCTGGTGTTCCTCTTGCCCTGGAATCATCTAGGTCTTTGTAGGGACTCGGCATTCTAGGACGTCAGGGAGAAAGCCATACTTCAATAATGTCCTCATCACGACCTCCACAGAGGACAGAGAAAGTGCCTTTCCATAGGTTGATTTTCCAAGTTAGTGACCAGAGAGAAGGGTAAACTGAGATCAGCCATTGACACCTTCTTGGATTTCATCAGGCGAATGGCAGCCTGAAAACACAGATGCTTTCCGATAGCCCCTTGGTAAGGCATGTGACGTGGCTTTGGAAAGTCAAGCCATGTCTGCAGCAACCCCCCTTGATTTGTCTGAGGGCCGTGGTCAGGGAATCCAGCCCGCCCTCCTCTCTGCTCCCCCCACCCACATCCCCTTCAGGACCTGTGCTCCCTGCTGGTCACTCCTTCCGCACTCCCGACGCCAGCCCAGACTGCCGCTCTGATGTGGTGGGTCATCCTGGTTTTACAATCAAAGCTACATGTGCTCTGGCCAGTCCATCTCCTGCAGCTCATTTCTGCAGGGGATGCTAACACCCCCTCTTCCAAGCAAAGATAGACACGGATTCGTTCCTTCTGTGTGCCTAACACGATGTCCCTACTAAATAAATCAATGACTCTATGAAAGGACATATTGGGACTCCCACAGATCGATATGATGCCCTGAATCCTGCTTTTATTCCCACATGGGGTCCCCTTTGGAATGTCCAGTCCACCCTCTTGACCCAGCGCTCATGAGGCAGGAGCTGCTGTGGCTGCAGCCTGCAGTGAGGGTCCCCGTGGAGGGTGCCTGGGGAAAGACCCACCCTTCCTCACCTGAGAACTGGCCTCCAGGTAACAGGCCAGCCAAGGAAGAGAAAACAGCCCAGACAACGAAGCAACTGAGCAAACCACAGCGAAAAGAGCCGCTGCCACCAAGGTCACTCCTTCGGCCACGCCTGGGTTGCCAGACACGCCCCTTTGCAGCTCCTCCAAAGGACCCCTGAGCTCTCCGAAGCCACAGAAGGGGAGCGGTCCCCACCGCGGGCGACAGTGCCTCCCTACCAGGGAACGGTTTGTAGCAAACCGTCCACAATATGAAAATGTATTTAATGCAATTAATAATTGAAGAAGTGAGCGTGTGTGCTCTTGGAGAGTTAAATGCTTGTCAGAGTGATCGATGCACACTTCGCCACCGACACATTCTGTATGAAGAGCAGAGGGATTTTGCAAACTTGCCTCGACCTTGGGTTGTGATATATAGGAGGCAGATTGCAAAGGCAGGTCTACTTAAGGAGGAACAGTGTGTCAGCTCCCAATTTACAGCCCTTTCCCCAATTAAAGGGCTGTAAAAACATTAAAATTAATGCAGTCTTAACTCCTAGAGCAGGCCCTACTTTCTTAATTAGTGCATAATTATTCCGCTTTTGATATCCTGGAAAATTATCACATGGAAATTATTTTAGGCAGAGTAACAATAGCAAAAACTCCCTCCCCCACTCTATTAACATGTGGACATAATTAACACTTTATTACAGTGAAAATACTGTTACTGCTAATGTTTAATGACTTTTGCCATTGCCTCCTAAGCAGGAAATTTGGAATGCGATGGAGTGGTGGTTTCCTTTAAATATATTACAAATGACTTGCAAAGATTGTGGTGGCTTGAACCAGCTGCATTAAAAGTCAGGAGGCCATAGACACTCAGTTGCTAAAAGCTTGGTGGGCAGAGAAACGTAATTTGGTGTGAACTCCCAGGGAGACGGCACAGAGATATCATTTGGGCATGGCCGGGACCCACAGCCCCGCACAGTCTCAGCCGTGGCCTGATGTTAACAAAACAGGGTGCCCTCTCCCATGTTAATGGATACTTTTAAATGGACAGTTAAACATTTAGCAGTTCAAGACACTGGGCAAGAATTGAGATTAAATTTCTCCAGGTGAATACACTAGAAATGACAGGAGAACGTACTATTTTTATAACTGGGATGTGTTAGGAGTGTCTTGAGTGGGGCAAAAATTATCATAGCTCTTGCGTAAATAGCTAAAGATACCAGATGCCTGCTTTCGATGAGCAATCTACATGTGATACCTCTACAAGAAATCTCAACAGAAGAACATCTGGTTTGCGCTTATGCCACGGACCCCCGTCCACAGAGAACTAAAGCAAAAGAGTTTCCCTAGTGAGTGCTACTTTCAAAATTGTGATGAGAGACATCTCGTGGATAAACCACTGTTCAACGCTGTGTTCCACCAGGAACATGGAAATGTTAGCTTCTTTTTTTTAATTCTATTTTTTTAATTTGATTGATTGATTGCTAAATTGTGCTGAAACTTCTATGCAAGATGTATTGCAGAACAGAGCAGCACAAAGCACGGCCAACAAATATAAGATGAATGTGGAGGAAGAAGATGCAAGTGACTCGGCTAAGTCATTTGAAATTTCCTCTGTACCAAGTGCCAGGTTCAGCACTGAGTGTGCCCCCGTGCAGTAATTACAATGCAGTGAAGTCTGTGGTTCGCTAATGTGTTTAAATTATACTTGAACAGTGCTGAAAACTTTCCATCAGCCACTTCTTCTGGGTTTTTGTCCTGAGTCTTTGATTCCTTTGTTTCCATTCCTTCTGGGGTATTAGTTAGCTCTCTTAGAAGGAAAGCGTTCTGAAAACACATCTCAGGCAGAGTAGGGAGCACCACCTCCATCTCCTTCCTGAAGTGGAAAGAAGGACCACTTATACGGGTCAGAAAACCTCCAAGTGGTTTCAAACCCGTGCATTCACCCTGAATCCTGAAAGGAGCTTGGACCCCCAAGCTAAACTCAAGGAGTCAAAGGAAACAGAACTCATGTCATCAGAGGGCACCCCCATCAGGAACAGGGATCCTAGGAACAAGGGGTTCTTCCTCCGTGAGAGTCCTGCTAGTTCGGAGCAAGGGCAGCAGGAGTGGGAGGGACTTGGGACTCACCTGCTTAAACCAACCCCCTCCTCTTCAAAGCCGGAAGCCAACGAGCCAGCCTAGGAGACATCGCCTCCTTTGAGCAAATGAATTCTGTTTTCCACAGGCCAGAAGGTGTGTGGCCTGGGATAGCTCACTTGCCTCTCAGAAACCCATTTCCTTTGGAGTAAAGGGAGATACTGCTAGCCCCTGCCTTATACGGCTGTTGTAAGATTAAACAATTCATTCACTAAAAGCATATAGAACAGTCATGGCCTATAGTAAGAGCTACATCCAAGTTTGCTGCTCTTATTATTATGATGATGATTATATCAGTGACACTGGGAGCTCCATTACTGTACAAGAATATGGTGTTAAAGTGGTCAGTTCAGCAATTAGGACCATCAGAACTCTCCCAGGCTGCCCCACTGGACGTCCAGTGTTACCTACGCTGTCAGTGGCTCTCATGTTCCAGCTCATTTCCTGCCTTGAAAGAATTGCTAATGGACACGGTGGGGAAGACATGGGGTTACTCTGTCCACCTTGCCCATTGGAGCTGGTGCAGAGCCTGGGAGGAGCCTGGGGATGGAGCAGACATGCTGCTCGTCATGAGCGGAGCCAAGGAGGAAGTCACTAAGTGCTGGTGACCCTGGACCAGCGCCGTAGCACTCTCTTCCCAGCCTGAGAAGAAGGAAGCCTTCCCCATATAACCCCGAGGAGGAGACAGAGCCCTGCCCGCTAGGACCTCTGGGAAGCAGAAGTCCAAGTGCAGGGGAAAAAGAGAAGAAGCTGAGTAAGAAGGAAAATGAGAGGGATCGTGAGAGGATGGGCATAGAGACCTCACCACCCAGCAGTCACACCCCTGCACATGGCCAAGGGAAACTCTTCTGCGTGGGCCCCCGGAGACTTGTGAACAAATGTCCACGGCAGCGCTGGTCCTAAGGGAAAAGCTGGAAAAAAGACCTCCCAAACGTCGATGGCCCAGAAAAAATGGCATATAAAGGGATGCATATTCACACAATGGAATATCATACAGAAATTAAATAAACGGGCTACAGCGACTTACAACACATGATGGATCTTAAAATGTAATAGGGAGTGAAAAAGACTGGCCCCAGAGGCTACATGTAGAAAGACACCATTTTTATAGACCCAAGAACAAACAGGACTAAATAACATACTGTCAAGCATGTATACATTCCTAATAACAGCTACTTAAAAATTCCATTTCCTTTTCATTCAGGAGAACAAATCTGGAGTGAGGCATGGAGGCATGGGGTGAGGAGGAACCCCTAAGGAAGGGCAGGTTTGGGGTAACATTGTAGTTCTTATGTCCTTACAGAAGACTTACGATATGGTTGGGCTCTATAGGCGATATATATGTCACACACAATCTGTTGCACGCATTAGACACTGCTTTTTAGAGGACAATATAAGGAGAAGGAAAAAGAGAGGTGACCTAAAATAACTTCAGATTATTCCCTGACACCGAAAAAAATGGGCTCTGAATACAACACAGGCAGATCATTTCTTCCTGTACTATGGGCCTTCTTAAACGGCCAAGAATCACGAAACTTACAAGATAGATAGGGCTTTTCACCCTGCCCCTGTTGGACACACAGGAGCATGACTGGGTTTTGTAACTCTTTACCCTGAGGATGAGTTCCTCTGTGTGAGTCCCTTCCCCCTATCTGGGGGGATGGAACTCTAATCTCAAATGTCCATTTAACAGATGCCCCAGTGATGGCAGCCGCTCAGCTGTTAGCCAGTAGTAAGGCAGTCCTGCACGGTACGAGGCAGTGATGGTATCCCTCAAGGGACACTTTTCTGGGACAAAGTGACACACGCTTGTTTCACCCATCAATTAAACCAGTCTTTCTGTCAACTCAGAAACTGGACCAGGCCGGCCAAAGATTTAAGGTACAGGATATGAGATCAATATTTAAAAATCAACTATATGTCTATAAACTATCATTGCATAATCCAAAAACTGAAATTAAGAAAATAATTCCATTTACAGTAGCATCAGAAAGAAAGACACACTTAGAGATAAGTTTAACAAAAAAATATAAGACTTATATAGTGGAACCTACAAAACAACGTTGAAAGAGATTCTTTAAAGACCTAAAGAGAGGAAAAGATGTATTGACTGTTGCTTTCATTCTAGCCACTTAGATGGATGTGTCATGGTTTTTTACTCTTCATTTCCATGATGGTAAGAGCAGACAAGCACTCTTTCATACGTGTATTGGCCATTTGGATATTCCCTCCTGCAAGGTTTCTGTTCAAGTCTTTTGCCCAATTGTTGATTGGTTTGACCATATCTTATTGGTTTGCAAGAATTCTTTGTATATTTTGGATATGAAGCCTTTGTCACATACATAAGCAAAAAGTATAAATTTAATGTAATGCAGTTTATCAATTGTTTTCTTTTATGATTAACAATTTGGTGTCTTATTTAAGAAATATCTGTCTACCCCAAAGTCATGAAAATATTCTTTTCTGTTTTCTTTTGAGAGCTTTGTTTTACCTTTAACATTTTTTTCTGCAATTTATCTGTAATTGATTAATGTATATAGTAAAAGGTAAGAGGTCAAGGATTTTATCTTGTTCTTAGGTAGTTTATGGTTTTTGACACTCAAGTTATATATTTAAAATTTTATTTTCCATTTTTTATTTTATTTTATTCTATTTTTAATTGAAGTATAGTCGATTTACAATGTTGTGTTAGGTTCTGGTGTACAGCAAAGTGATTCAATTATACACACATATATGCATCTTCTTTTTCATACTCTTTTCCATTAGGTTTATTACAAGATATTGAATATAGTTCCCTGTGCTATACAGTAGGGCCTTGTTGTTTATCTATTTTATATATAGTGGTATGTGTCTGTTAATCCCAAACTACTAATTTATCCCTCCCCTCTTCCCCCTTTGGTAACCATAAATTTGTTTTCAATGTCTGTGAGTCTGTTTCTGTTTTTTAAATAAGTTTATTTGTATCATTTTTTTTTAGATTCCACATATAAGTGATATCGTATGATATCTGTCTTTCTGACCTACTTCACTTAGTGTGACAATCTCTAGGTCCTATTTTCCATTTTTTAATGCTGAATTATAGAAATATATTTTTTGTTTGTTCCTGGAATATAAAAATATACTTAACTTTTCTTATTCTTGGTTCTTTGCATTTTAATATTAAATTTTAGAATCAATCTATTGATTAACAATACATTAAAATGTTACTGAAACTTTGTGATTGCACTGGATCTATAGATAAATGGCAGGGGGGCGAGGTGGACATCTTTAAGACATTGAGTCTTTCAATCCATAAACATGATATATCCCTTCAATTATTTAACCTTCTTCACATCTTTAATACTTTGTAATTTCTGTGTAGCCATCTTGCACATCTTTCGCTATGCTTATTCCTAAACCGTTGATGCGTTCCATTGCAGTTGAATGACTTGGCAGACAAACTCATGACACCTACCTCCTGGGGTCCAGCCCTTGTATAATTCTATCACCTTGAGCGTGAGCATGACCCATACCTTGTTTCTAACCAAGAGGTTAGGCAGGGGTTTTAGAATGTCACCTCACGAATGTGTTACGTTTGCTAAACCTCCATCACGTAAGTCTCCATCTTGCTTGCTGACTAGCACTAGAATCTCTCTTGTTCATTTGCGGGCTTTGAGGAAGAAGCAAACTTCCGTGAGTTCTACAGCCTCAAAGAAATGAATTCTGCCAAAAAGTGGAGTGAGCTTGAAGGTGGACCCTTCCCCACTGGGCCTCCTGATGAGACCCCAGCCCTGGCTGACACCTGGATTGAAGACAGTTGAAAGTCTAGCTAAGTCATAACCAGGTTCTGACTCACAGAAAGTGTGACATAATAAATATTTCTTTTTTTTTTAATAAATTTATTTATTTATTTTTGGCTTCATTGGGTCTTCGCTGCTGCGCGTGGGCTTTCTCTAGTCGCAGTGAGTGGAGACTACTCTTCGTTGTGGTGCACGGACTTCTCATCGCGGTGGCTTCTCTTGTTGCAGAGCACGGGCTCTAGAGCACAGGCTTAGTAGTTGTGGTGCACGGGCTTAGTTGTTCCACGGCATGTGGGATCTTCCCAGACCAGGGCTCGAACCTGTGTCCCCTGCATTGGCAGGCAGATTCTTAAGCACTGTACCACCAGGAAAGTCCAATAAATGTGTTTCTTTAAGCTACTAAACTTGTGATAATTTGTGGCCCAGCATAGAAAACTTATACAAATTGTATGCATTTTAAACTCTGTTTTCTATCGTGAGTTGCTAGTATATGAAAATAACATTCGTTTGTATATGTTGACAGAACCCTGATAGTACCTTTCCAAATTCACTTACTAATTCTAATTAGTAAGAAATTTTTTTGGATTTTCCACACACACAATCATATCATCTCCAAATAATGTCAGTTTCAGTTCTTCTTTTCCAGTCCTTAGGTTTTTTTTGTTTTAACTGTTTCTTCTTTATTGTATGAATAGGACTCCTAATACAGTGTTAAATATTGTGAAAGCAGACATCTTAGTCTTGTTTCCAATCTCAATGGAAAGGCTTTAAACAATTTTCCATTTAAGTAGTTTTTATAGATACTCTGTATCAAATTAAGGAAGATTCAGGATCCCATTTTGATAAGTTTTTGTGTGTGGTTTGTTTATTTCTCATACATTCCTGAGTAAGTATAAATAATAACAAAGTGGTTGGATCACAACATATAATTTAATAAAGTCCTAAATAATTAATTTTGGTTGACACTCATGGCAGAGACTATTAGTGATCACCACTATCCCTGTGTCTCTCTAAAACGATGAGTTTCCTTTGTGATTGGAATAACCAGGTAACTAGTTCTGGTCAATGTAACCTGATCATCTTGAGGTTTGTCACCTCTAGACCAAAGTAGTTAAAAATGCAATGTGCCTGACCCACCCAGTCTTCTCCCCATCTTCCCCCTCCTTCTCACTTGTGCCCCCAACGCTTTTCCCCTTGTGCCAATGGATGACACCAAGGCAGCTATGATATGAAGGACCCACAAGCCTCCTGGGTCCCTGAGTCACCATTTGGGGGAGAGCAGTTTGGAACAGGCAACCAACTGCATCAGACAGTGGCCTGAGACAGAAAGAAACTTTTATTTTATTAAGCCACTGGCAGCCTGGGCATGTTTGTTATGGCAGATAACCTTACTTATCCTGACATGAAATTTTCTCTCCTAAGAGCAGTACATGAAGGAAAGGATCAAAGGCCAATAGGGATGTACTAAAATCTTCAGTGCTTCAATAATGGATCACTTTTCATAAATGAGGAAAATGTTCACTCTTCCACACTGGTAAAAATTATTTGAGTGACCAGCGTATTCTGTCTTTGGTCATCTTTTTCTGTGGTCAGTGCAGATAACTCTTTTGCTCTCATCTCATCCTCTTTCTCTACTTTTCATTTGCTCATTCTGCCATACAGTCTTCTTAGAGATGCCAGCATACCAACCCGGCACTACCACTAGGTATCAGCCTCAAATGCTCCACAAAACCCACCTTGTGACCAGTGGCCACAGAAGAACTTTAGTACAACTCTAGTCATGTTACCATGTTAATGAGTCATACTGAACCATGTTATGAAGTTGTTCCCTCAAAGAAATAACAGCGGAAATATCACTGGCAAGAGTTTGCTTGTAAAAGACATTCAAGATTGTTTCCAAAGGCCAACTATATACCCAGCAACTGTTTTGACTGCATTTAATTAAATACAAATGAAATGATCAACATAAGTTGCCATTAGGCAATTATTTTGCTGGTATTCTGTCTCTTTTGAGACATAATTGCCTACTGCATTGATCATCTAGAAAATTCTTTAACTCAATTGGTTGTAACAGATGAAGAGTTAATATCAGTTTAGAGCAATCAAGAACTTTTATGTGAATAACACATTTATATTAATACTACACACTTTAGATCACAGAATATTGCTATTTTTATCTTTCTCTATCCCTGGGCCATCACTGTAGAGATGTGAGATGTTAATTATATTTTTCTGATTAACCATTTTAAATAAATGAATAAATTAACAATAAAAATTGATGTTTATCTGAAAGTTTACCAACTTAAAGGTTTTCTCTCATTTTCAGAATAATCGGAACTTTTATTCTCTTTCCCAAAATGTACATAAATGCAACAAGAGTGCATCTGCTTCATTCGCAAAAGACATTAAGATATTTTTCCGTCCCTAAAGTAATCAGACAAGGTTATCATGGAACCTCACAAGTTTCTTCGTTTTTTTTCACAGGACAGAGTCAATATTGAATTTTCATCTTATATAAGCATTTAAAATATTAAGCTAACTTAGATCCACTGTTAAATATATCACAGTCACTATGCACATTTGTTCAAGGAAGATGAGAAATTCATTTGGGTCTAAGGAGACCAGCTATTCCGGACTTTTCCTTGGAGTGTACCCAAAGGTCTTGCAAGTGTCCCACTGGCTTGTAGGAAGGGCCGACACATTGCTGTGTGCACCCTAAAATTGAGCCCTTCTCCCAGGGGGCCCAAGAGGGTTTGTCTGTATATATTTGTATAGAGATGTAACAGGAAAATTTCTCTGACTTAGAGAAAAGTTTTGTGGTCATTAGCCAAAGTGAATTAAATTCTTATTCAGAAGCTCCAGGACTGCCCGTTACAAGGGCCAATGTGAGTGTAGTCTGAAATGACTAAGAAGGTATTGTGACAAGGGGACCCAGTACCCAAAGAGACAACTATCTACTAGTTCAACCATTGTAATAGTTGGTCTAATAATCAGATCAAAAGGCAGCTTTAAAAACTTCGTATTTCTAGCTTGATAAATTATCTTGATGAACTACCTGATTGGTCCAAGTTCAAATTACTTAGAAGAAAGAAATGGCTTAGGGTCCTGGCCCAAATATTCAGAACAAAACCAAACTGCTTGTCAGCTTCCCAAATTATTGCTATCAAAACCAGACAAAAGAGGGAGAAGATACCTCCTGGAACCTGCCCACGTTTTAACCAACGCAATTCTTTTGCAGAGCGCACACCTCAGCCAGAAGTCGGAATGCCGGTCCAAGTGCACACGCTCTGGCTTCGCCATCGTGCTGACTCTTCAGATGACGGTCGTTTTTTCCTCTCCTGCTGCCAACTGCGCCCGAAGCTCACCAGCCTGTGTTCTGAAGCCGAGTTCATAGGAAACCTTGCAACATCTCATGCAATTGTAATGCAGTTAGTGAGGCGCCCTCCTGCTGGGCCCCTCCCCTCCACGCTCTGAGCCTCCAAAGAAGTCAATCACCACGCCAAGTTCAAGGGGCTCCAGGCCGGGGGCGGAGGCTCAGGCTGCCCCTGTACTTTGTCCTTTCTGCTGCCTGCCCTGGGATCCTCCTTTCAGCAGCATAGAGGGTGGGTCCAGTGTGATGCCTTTCCAAGCACCACGGAGCGGAAGCTCCCTGGTCAAGCTCTCTCCAAGTCATCTCATGATAGAAACAGGGCACAACCAACTTTTCCAGATTGTGTGCACTTGCAAATGAAGCTCTGAAGGGAATGAATTTGCATTAGGCAATTCATCAAGCAAATTCACAAGATAACTAACTTCCAGAATGCCTCCCCTCCCTCGTTCATCGAATCTTATATTTTCTTTCTGATGATTTATATTAGAGTCATCCCCAAATTCTTGCTTGAATATACTTTAAATTACCAGTTACCACACCAAACACCCAGATGGGGAGTTTTAAATATTCTCCCACTGAAAGAAACCAGGGCTCTTTGAAGAAGTGGATGACTCCAGGCCTGGAGCAAGGAAAGATGAGCTTAGAACACATTTTTTAAAACATTGTTTAGAAAACGATGGAGGTGTGTTGATATGATTCAGAGGCAGCTTGGTGGGGAGCTGGGGGGGGTGGCGAATCCCACTGGCCAAATCCAGGACGATTTGAGCCACAGAATAGTGATGGGAACAGATTAAAATCCATTGCATAAAATAAGAATTTTTAAGTCTGTACTGATATAAATGAATGAATAAATAAATGGAGAGAAAGAACAGCTTTTCCTCACTGCCAATTGCCCAGTAGAAGTGTCATAAAATCTCCGTTTTGCCACTATCATTGTAACAGTGCCACTATCATTGTTAACAGTGCCACTATCATTGTAATAGTTGGTTAAGGCATGAATCCTCAATGGAGGCAAAAACTAATGGATGAAATTTTGATAAGGAAGATAATAAAGACATCGTCTCCAAGTATCTTCCCCCAAATTATTTATTACCACCAGGAAAATAGTAAATTTAAAATGGAGAAATCTCGCAGACACCACCCTAACCAAGTGATGGAAGCCAACGTCTATATTGACACAAAGTGACCTCATGTGCCTCCTGATACGATATACCGAGAAGGACACTGCATCACTTCTTCAGTGTTCCTGCCAAAAATGCAAACTCTGAATTTAAGCAAGAGAAAACATCAGACAGACTCAAATTGAGAGACTTTCTACAAAATAGCTGGTCTATACACTTCAAAAATGTCAAGGTCAAGAAGACAAAGAAAACTGAGGAAACAGCCAGGTGAAAGTCAAGACTTTGGACCATCTCTGGGAAGTGAGGTGTGACTCCAAAGTGTAGTAGGAGGACAGTGGATAGAGTTTCAGAACGGATTATGCACCATGTTAAAGTTACTCATTTTAGTACTTAGATTGCGATTGTGTCACAGAATCTTCTTGTTCTTAAGGAATTTATGTTAAAATATTTAGGAGCAGAGGGAGCACGTGGCATGCCACTTACTATCAATTCATTTGGGAAACATAATTTTATACGTTATATACATGTATATATGTATGTATATGTATATGTGTGTGTGCATATGCTTGTGTGAAATGAAAGAGAAATCCAAAGGGGAAAAACCTTGGCTATTGGTAACTGGGTAAATGGGAGTTCATTGTATCTCTCCCACTCCTGTATAAATTGGAAATTACATCAAGTAAAACTCACAAAAAAATTATCACAAAGTGAAAGAAAATTAGTGACGCAGGTAAACACTGAGATCAGCCATGAGTGTCAGAAAAGGTGCTGGACACAGTGAGAGCATATGCACCTCGGGCACTGTCTGGGCTCCTACAGGAGACAAGGTGGGCTCATGCACTTGTCCGTGAATGTGAATTCCACGGCAAACTCAACGAGTTAACCCAGTGGCTCTCAACCAGGGGTGACATCGTCCTGCTGGGGACACCTGGCAATGTCTGTTGACATTTTCGTTCTTGCGCTTGGGTGAGGGCAATGGAGTGTTGCTACTGGCATCCAGTGGGTAGCAGCCAGGGATGCTGTTCAACAGCCCACGACACAGATCCCCAACCACAGGCATCTGGTCCAGAATGCTGATGGCGCTGAGGATGAGAAACCCGGGGCCACACGTTGATTTTCAACAACGACGTGGTTAGAAGATTGAATTTAAGAGACTTAATTTCATAAATTAAAACAGTTTCATAAAGCCTCAGAATATATTAGAAATTCACAGTTCCCATCATTTTCAAGGCTGATGACAACAAAGATTCAGCAAACAGCAAAGGCAACACTTCTAGTTTAAGAACAAAAGAACCTTCCCAGCTTTCATTGAAGGTCCATATAGAATGCAAGATTTATGTGCCTTTCTTGTAGTTATGGATTTAATACACATCTATAGCCACCTTAAAAAGGAAACGTCATTAGCCAGAAAGTAGGATTCAACATTTTTATCTTTGAATCTTAATATCTAAGATTAAAATGTTTTAAGGGCTTCCCTGGTGGCGCAGTGGTTGAGAGTCTGCCTGCCGATGCAGGGGACACGGGTTCGTGCCCCTGTCCGGGAGGACCCCACCTGCCGCGGAGCGGCTGGGCCCGTGAGCCATGGCCGCTGAGCCTGCACGTCCAGAGCCTGTGCTCCGCAATGGGAGAGGCCACAACAGTGAGAGGCCCCCATACCACAAAACACAAACAAACAAACAAAATAATAAAATGTTTTAAGCTTTCTAAATATTTTCTGTTACTTTGTGCTGTTATGTGAAGTGACAAACACATCTATCCTACAGACAATTACAAGCTCTCTAAAAATAGTTCCTTTTAAGTATATTGGATTTTTAAAAACTGCTAATCCCCATTATAAAAAAAATGCTAATCTAATTCAAACTGGTGATAGCAACATGGAGGAAATGCATCTAGATGACAATAATGGGTTTTGAAGAGTTTACTCCAATTTTGGTCATGCACTAAAATGCCCTCATCAGGATGTGATAACACACGGCGTGCAGCCAACGCCAGGAATCCATTCCTAAAATGAGTTCAGACATAATTGCAGCTTTTGACATCCTCCACGTTAGCATCCTTCTAAATCATCTTGAAAAATATGTTAGGCTTTCAGGTTCGGTTATTTGGTTGCTTAAATCTTATTATAACCATCAACAACAGTTTGTTAATATAATTTCTTTCCATCCCTCCTCTTACACTGTCATCTGGAGTCATCTGTTACACTGTCATCGGAAATCCCAAAGGGAACTGGTCTTGCTTCCATCCTTTACTTTATCTAACTGCTACCTTTAAGAACTACAACTCCATATCTTTTAAAACATGGATTCTCTTATCGTATTTCAGCTGACAATTGGCCTACTTACTTTTCTATTCCCAGCACTTGGTATACAGATTGGTTATTTAGACTAAACTAACTCTGGGTTTTGTTGTCTTGAAATTTTTTGATGTTAAAACCTAGAACCTTGTAATTCAACTATACTTCAATAAAAAATCAATTTAAAAAACCCCTAGAATCCTTTGGTTTATTCTCTCCCTTTTACCTAAAGAAAAAGAAGATTATTGTTATTTTTCATGAAGATTTCAGATTTACTGATCTATTTAGTGTGGTCACATCAAGGGTTTTCTCCTATAGATGGAATCACCAGCTGTTCGAATCAGAACACATACCCTGGACACTCCACATTCTCCAGTGCTGATGTCTTCCCACAAAGCATTGCATTTCCTTCCACCCCTCTGGTTATGAGATTGCAAAAAGAATGCAGAGTCTGTCTTCCTCATATTAAGACAAAAAAAAAAAAAAAAAACTGGGGTAGGAGAGAAGAAAAGAATATTTTGTACCTACCATACAATAGCAGCTCATGTTCTAAGTATTTTAAATATACCACTATTTTATTCTTCTGATTTAAAATGGTGCCTACCTAGCAACCCCAATATAGCCTGTATCCATCGTTAACCCTGTCTTGGAAAGATATTATTCCTATAAGCTAGTACATGATGAGTTCTCAAAAAATATTTCTTAAATAAATGATTTATACCTATGAAGATACTTACAAGGTGATTTAAAAATATACTAAAATCATGACACTGTTACTGAAAGTTAAGATTGATTAAGAGCTTAATGGCAGAATCTGGGCCAAATCTCCACAAAGTGTGATGCTAATGGAGCACTGTTTAAAAAATAAACGATCAAAACCAACTCTTTCAGGTTAAGCCCCATGACCAACTCAGGCTGTGATTCAAGGGGGACCAGCTGCACAAAGGAGAGGAAGAGCCCACTCAGGACCCCAGCCAGAAGCCAGGCAGCTCTTCAATAGAAATTAAAGGATGGGAATTCCCAGAAAATGGCAGGACAGAGAGTGTGGGAGCTTGGGGTGCACATGTTACCCTGGTAGGTAAAACCCAGGGGGCGGAGCAGGAAGAGTGCGAGCAGCAATGCAAACTGGGAGCCGGGTCCCCATGCGCTGTGTCTGTTCTGCATTCCAGGCAAGGAGACGGTGATAGGGCAAGAGGGCAAAAGTACACTAGATGCCGTCTACAATAGAAAACAACCAAGCCGGACCCCGGGCTCAGACCCCTCCCCCCACCGGTGGAGAAAGTTATCTGTCTCTGCTCACTTCTCACTGTCTCTGCTCAAGCCAAAACATTGAGATCCAAAGCTCTTTTTTTCTTTTGCTTTATTTCAAGAATGAATAAAAAGGAAAAAATACAGCATGAGGCAACCTCAAAAGGACAACACAATAAGACAACGTGAATGCTGTTCTCAACTCAGAGAAAGAACACGCTGGGTGTAAACTGAAACCAACATCAGAAGTAAACTCCTGGAACTATTTAGCATACTCAAAGAGCTTAAACACCATCTTCAATGAGAAAGGACAGGCAATCAAAAGAAAAACAAATACCCTATGCTAACACATATATATGGAATCTAAGAAAAAGAAAAAAAAGGTCATGAAGAACCTAGGGGTAAGATGGGAATAAAGACACAGACCTACTAGAGCATGGACTTGAGGATGTGGGGAGGGTGAAGGGTAAGCTGGGACAAAGTGAGAGCGTGGCATGGGCATATATACACTACCAAACGTAAGGTAGATAGCTAGTGGGAAGCAGCCGCATAGCACAGGGAGATCAGCTCGGTGCTTCGTGACCACCTAGAGGGTTGGGATAGGGAGGGTGGGAGGGAGGGAGACGCAGGAGGGAAGAGATATGGGAACATGTGTATATGTATAACTGATTCACTTTGTTATAAAGCAGAAACTAACACACCATTGTAAAGCAATTACACTCCAATAAAGATGTTAAAAAAAAAGAAGAGAAACTAGAAAACAAGAAGATGAAAGGAAGAGATGAACAGAGAGAGAGAAATCAGTAAAGAAACAGAGACTAAAAAGATTAAAAATATAACAACAGGATTCAAATCCATGCTACAGACTGTGAACAACAGAAGATGTAACCATTAATATGGCATACAAATTTGAGATTCTCTTTTCAACAGAGAGGAAAAGGACAAAGAAAGGAAAATAATAATTTTGAAAAAGAACATGAGAAATGAGAGCAGAAAACAGTCTAAACACACACACACACACACACACACACACACACACACACACACACACACACACACACACACACACTGGTAGTCTAGAAGAGATCTCTTGTCCCCCACCCCTCCCAACCTACAAAGAACAGAAGCAATTATCAACTACGTTACTTTCTAGAAGTGAAACAACACAACCAAAAGGATATGGATTTGCTGATTGAGAAAGTTCACAGCTTTTCATGTAAAAACCATAGATGAAAGGCATATTTATATATTCTCTAGCAAGTGATGAAAAACTTCAAGGAAGAGGGAGAAAGAACATCCTGCTGACAGCGAGATAACCCAGAGTTTATCTGCACAGGAGAACAGTGAGAAATGGCCTCAGATCCATCCTTTGGAATGTGAAATGCCAGACCAGGAAGCATCTACAGATGTCAGAGGGGGAGAGAGTTGTGACCTAAATATATGACCTAGCCAAGTTATTTTTCATTTGCGAAACAAGACCAAGAGCAATTCATAGCCTAATAGTTTAATTATTAAACAGAAATTACTAAAAACTAATGATTACGCCTTTAACTTAGAAACCAGAAGAAATAGGAGCCAATACCCAGTGTACTAAATAAACCGGATATCAGTGAATTAGAACACATACAAATTTATATGGTAAGTCCAACATCTAGCTCATTATTAAAACTATGTTTTTTTAATTTTAATTCATCTGAAATTTAATTAAAAATGATATGAGGTGGGTCAGTCAGGTTGGCCAGTTTCATTTGTTGAGGAATCAATGAATCAAAGTATCAAAGGTTACACTACATTTTAAGACAATATGTGTATAGCAGTGAGGTTGGAAAAACTTTCCCAAGTAAAACCACAAACCTAGATGCAATAAAGGAAAGGAGGGACAAATTTCACCTTGAAATGTTTTTTAAAACAGCATGCCCTATAATACCACCCACAAAATAAAAATACAGATGATTCACCTCTTCTACCACCCATGTGACAGACAGACAGACATGGTGACAGACATCAATATCCCCGAGATACTAAAATTTTCCACAAATTTGTAAGTAGAAGAGTGAAGAACAAATAGAGAAATGGACAAACATATGGGTCAACAATGAACAGAAGAGAAAATTCAGATAAATAGTAAATGTGTGGTCAAGGTCATGTAAATTGAAGCAATGAGGCGATCCTAGTCCTCACTCCCCACTCTGGCACAAATCATGACTATTGGTAACACTTGGTGCTGGCAAAGACATTGGAAAGGGACATTCTCCTACAATGCTAATGGGGGAATGAATCATTGCAAACTTTCAGAAAATAATCCAGTATTATCTATCAAATACTAAATTCACATTTCCTTTTAACCAGGCAATTTTACTTCTGGAAATTTGCCCTATAAAATAAACATTCCAGCATGTATATTCATCCATATAACTGTGGGGCTTTGTTTGAAAAAAATTTAAAACCTGGAAACAACCTGATGCTCACCAGTAGAGACAGGCTTAAATAAACTTTCCTATAGGACAAAACACACGGAATATTAAATCATTCTTTTAAAGAATGTGTTTTGCATTATTTATTAGCCCAGGGGATATTCATGACACATCATTAGCTTACAAACATAAAGTTACAGCATAATCTCATCTCTATAAGAAAAAAAGTCAAAATCAAGATGTACGTAATGTGTATTATGGATAGGTGGAGAGGTATATTCAAAGTTAGACAAGGATGCAAACTGTACCACCATGAAATGATATTGATTATCTGATTACCTAAGGTGGGAGTAGAGGATGGAGTAGGAGTAGGGAAAACTACTAACTCTTTCTTCTGATAATTTTAGATTTCTTACTTGTTCTAATTTAATAACAAAAATTAAAAGTATAAAGCACCAATAAAACAGAGAAAACGCAAACACATTACTTTTGGAAGGAGAATGGAGACAACAGCAAATAGGGCTTTGCAAGATAGTAAGAGACCGTTCTGTATAGAAACCTATGAAAATAGCTTTAAAAATCTAAATGAAATGAAAAAAATAAACATATTGTAGAAATGATCAAATAGTACTTATTCCAGGAGGGCAAGGATGTTTTAATTCCAGAAAACTGGTAATATAATTAATCATATCAGTAGATCAAAAGATAAAATGACTTTAAAAATGTATGGATAAAACAGAAATAAAAGGATATTTCCTTGGCATACTAAAAATACACATTAACATACTTCGTGATTAAATCATAAAGATACATTTTTTAAAAATCAGAAACATTGATGCCATTCTAGTCAATTCAGTAAGTTCATAAAAAAATGAATAAATTTTGGAAGAGTAAGACAAAAATATTATTCACAGATTGTCTGCATTAGAAGAGGACGTAATGAGCTGTATCACTATTACAACTAACTAGATAAGTCATAGACAGTGAGATAGAAATAGGTATAGAAAATTTATATTGTTTCCTGTACAGGAGCAATAAAAAGATAGAGAATATAGTAAAAAGGAGTGCATTCACAACAGAAACAAAAAATATAGAATACCAAAGAATGATTTTAATAAAAATGTTTAAAGTCAACAGCAAAATCGATTGAGCCCCAAACAAAAAGGCTTAAATCAAAAGTCTTATCATGTTGATTTAAATAGAAAAATTAATAACATAAATATGACAATATGTCCAGTCTTCCCAAACTAACTTATAAATTTAATTTAATTCCATTTGTACTCCAAATGGGATTTCTTCCCCTCATAAGATGATTCTAAAATTTATCTAGGACATAAATGAAGAAGAACAATCAGAAAATGTTTGGGATAGAATGAAAGGGACTTGATAAAATGAACTCCAAAGCTACAATAGTTAAAACAGTGAGGCACTGGCAAGAGAATAGACTGATGAAAGGGCAAAAAATAAAACTTTACCCACACGTGTATAGGAATTTATCATGATGAAGGTGCACTTCAAAGCAGAGGTTAAAGTCTTAATAAATGACTTAAGTTTAAATGACTAATTAGAAAAAATTTTAAGTCAAATCCTCCATCTCAGAAAACATTAAAATTAATTCCTGATGGATTTTTTAAAGTAAAATACCAAAATAAACCACAAAAGAAGATGAAAATGTAGAAAATACTTCAACTTAGGGGAGGAACGATAGTGTAAATGGACACATAAGCAAAAGAATGCTATAAAACAGTGATCGTTTTAAACACACCAATTTTATATACAAGCAAAAAAATGAATGATAAACCACTTGAAACCACTCAAAAAATATATGATAAGAGTATATCATTAATCTATAAAAGACTTTTACAAATTAATAAGAAAAAAAATAAACACCCCATTAGGTAAATAGACCAAGGCCAGAATCAAACAATTCACAAGAGAAGAACACCAGAGAGCCAGTAGTGTGTGGCAATAAAAAGTTCTACCTCTTGTAATCAGAGAAATGCAATTTAAAAGAACAACAAAGCATCAGTTCTATGGCATCAAATCTACAAAAATTAAAGAACACAAAATGCCCAGTGTGGGTGAGAATTTGGGGAAATGGGTACTTTCATGCATGACCTATGAGTGTTATTTTATATGCAATCTTTCTGAAATGCAATTTTATAAAATGTTTTAAATTGGGCACAACCTTTGACCAGGGGATTCCACTTCTAAGAACTCTTCCTAAGGGAATATGCAAAGGCAATTGCAAATAATTTTGTGCCTTGTCGTTCATCACGATGATATTTATAATGGTAAAAGTTTTAAACGACCTAAATGTCCAACTGGGGCTGGTTAAATGAATTTTGCCTCTTCTCTCTGATAGACTAGCATCTATTCTGTCTTTTAGACTTATGTTAAGAAAATTTGTTCACATGGGAAACAGTCACAATCTATTGTCAACTGTGAATCATAGGTAACAAAACAAAACAAAGAACAGAATTCCAAGTTGGTAAAGTAATGACCACCCATGCATTGAAGAGAGACTATAAACATAGGGGGCCATGTCTTCCCTTTGACTTGCAGAAGTTTTACAATGAACATGGTGTACTTTTATACATAGAAAACAAAAAATCTCATTTTTGTGACCATTTTTTGTTATCAAGTTTCCAAATATTCCTAACCTAAACAGAGTCCTGGGAAACATAAACAAGTTGGCAGCCTTTCAAAGAAAAGACGGGAGGACTCTGAGTTTTTGGCAAAGCAGTGTTTCATCCCTGAGCTTCCCTGCAGGGCAGGGAAGCGCCCACTTAGCCAGGACTCAGATGATGGATGTATTGCTCATGGATGGTGCACGTCTGTAATAAGTGGTGTCATAACTCTGACAAGTAAGCTTGGCACATTTGCATTGAGATAAAAGTAAACAGGGCTTCCCTGGTTGCGCAGTGGTTGAGAGTCCGCCCGCCGATGCAGGGGACACGGGTTCGTGCCCCGGTCCGGGAAGATCCCACATGCCGTGGAGCGGCTGGGCCCGTGAGTCATGGCTGCTGAGGCTGCGCGTCCGGAGCCTGTGCTCCGCAACGGGAGAGGCCACAACAGTGAGAGGCCCGCGAACCGGGAAAAAAAAAAAAAAGTAAACATACAGAATCAAGGAAAAATGGTATTTATTCAACAGGTTTGGGGTGCCAGTCGCAGGACAGACTGCCAGTTGGCTGCCACTAGGATAGCAGTAGGGTGAGGTGTCTGCCCTCAAGTTGCTTATAACCTACTTGGAGAAGGAAACAAAGAGGGAGAGAGAAAAAATGCAAACAGTTTTTCCAGTATAGACTGCATTATTGCAAAGCACTGGGGTGCGTTACTGGAAGAATGCTCTGAAGAAAAAACGAAGTGCTACAATTAGCTACCCAGCTGCCACTGTCTTCTCCTGCTCCAATCTCCTGAACGGGGTCGCAGAGTTTTGCAAGACCTCACAGAATGCTACAAGTCTAAGAGTTGGCTGTTTGCGGAGCACACATTCGCCCCCTGCGTGGAGCTGCCCTCCGCTGCACCTCTGGATCCTTGCCCTTTGCACGCATTCCCAGCTCTCCACCCCTCACTTTCCCAGCCCAGGTGTTGTGCCCCAGCCTGGACATCCCTCCCTCTTTTCCCTTGGTCAGTAACTATGTGACCAGAAGACCCTCCACCCTACCAAGCCCAGAAAACCAAAATAAAACCCTAACAGCCTTAGGAGATAAAATTGTGAGTAAGATACAAAAATTAGGGGACAATCACTTACAGAAATGAGGGAAGGGATATCCTGAGATGAGACTGGAATGAATGAATGAATGAGTGAATGAGTAAAAGGTTTAATCTAATCATCATAATTACTAATATTTAATAATTTATATAGCATAGAGTTTCAGAATATTGAAAGAAAACTGTAACATCAGACCCCAAATGAAATAGAACATTTAAATTAAATATTCAAAGTAGACGTCAGAAGCTTAGTGAGAGGGAAAGCCCCTTATACCCGGAAGGTGGAGTCAGAAGCTCCCTACCTGTCACAGACATCACTCTGCTCACAAACACTCCTGCTGGTTCCCCTTCCAGACACATGGTCTCCTCCCCTAGACATTATGTGTGGCCACATGACTTGCTTTGCCAATGAAATAGTAGCAGAAGTGACGTGTCACTTCCAACAAAAGCTTTAAGAGTGAGTACCGCTCCACCAAGCTCTCTCTTTCCCTCTCCCTCAAGCGGAGGGCCGGCCGTGTCCCAGATCAGAGCTGTGTGTCAGCGGCGGTCCCGGCCAGCCTTCCAGAGGCATATAACATGAGCAAGAAATACACCTCAGTTGCTTTAAGCCTCTGAGATTTGGGGGCTCTTTGTTACCTAGCTTACTGTAACTATCATGCTGTCACAGAGCAATAAATTTAACTCTAAGATTTCAGCCACCGAGGAGGAGAGTAGAATGGTACATGCCTGTCTGATCCTCCTCTTTCCTGAGAGAAGAAAATGCACAAGTGCATTACGAGCTGGGGCTAAATCTCAGAACTGCTTTGTCTGGATTTTTAAATAGGACACAATGGGGAACATATTAAATTAGTCACAGAAAGGGGACTTTTCTGCCCTTCGATATTCTAATTGAGAAGTAGCGACACTACCTCCCTTGCAGAATTGGGGTGAGAACTAGAAACGAGGTGGGGGACTTTTCCGGATCTCTGATTGGCCTTCGCTGACCCCCGATGACCTGTCTCTATGACCTACCTCAGGCCACAGTAGCCTGTTGTAGTGGATAAGGAGAGGGATTGCACATAAGTTGTCATCAATACAACAGCTGAAGTTTGCAAATGCTGTGATTATTTATATGAACAGAAGCGGATTAAAAGTTATCACTCTTATTACTCTCATTCAGAATTGAGGTTATCTCGAGAGAGAGAGAGAGAGAGAGAGAGAGGGATAATGTCCCAGCTCCAGAGCTGTGAACACACGACGTGACATCATTGACCAGGTGCGCCCCTGCAGAGGAAAGCGCCAAGGACCACAGCTCCTATGAGATGACTGAGTTGGATGTAGTAATACCCAGAGTTTACTGTCAATCTCCCAGGTTCCCTGACCCAGAACCGGAGCCCACTTATTTGCCTGGAAGAATTTGGTTTGCTCATTTCCTGGAGTTATGAAGCGAGAACGACGCAGACGGCAGGAAAATCAAGAGAATCTCCATCAGATCCTCACTTTTACATGATAGAATTTCAGGGAAAAAAATCAAATTAAAACATTCATCCAATTAGTAAAATATATGGGTAGAAATGAACCGTTTTTGGATTTTGCTGACTTCCGCGATCCCTTCGGAATTCAATTCATCATCTTTGCCAACGTCAAATCTACCAACTCAGACCCCTGTGCCTAAGTTAATAATATTTCAACTGGAGAATTTGGGAGAGTTGTGAAATTCATAAAAGAGATATTTGAAACTCTTCATAATTATGCCAAGTATATCTAGATTTATCAGAACCACCTGTATTTGGGGGTGAGAAAATGTCATCTTTAACAGATAAGTTAATTAGTCCAGTAGCCTGAGCATTGACCAGGGAACCAGAAAGTTTAGCCTAGTTTCTCCTCCCAAAGTCTTAAGTTACTGAAATGTGACCAGAGCCATCTCCCCCTCCCAGGCCCGCGACAGCGACTCGGTGACCAGGGGATGCCTTCCAAGAAAACACCTTTTGAAGAATTATAGGTACTAGGCAGATTCTCTCTTCAAGGTAAAGCTAGCCGCTTCCAGGCTGATGGATTCTTCAAGTGGCAAAGGCAGGAGGCTCTTCTGACAGCAGGAAAGGGCAGATCTTAAAGCCTCCATCCAGAGCCTGGTACACTTCCAAGTGCTGAGCCCAGGGATTTATCCAGACAAAGGGCTCCCCTCTGCAGTGAACGTTTCATCTGCTTTATGAATGAATTACAGGCAGTAAGGAAGGGCAGATATCAAAGTGCATCTCCCTATAGAAAGCTATTAATAATAATCTTTATTAAGCTTCTATTTGATGTTGTATTTCCCTATCTTCAAAATTTTTATCAGACCCACTTTAGGAATTAAGATCCTTTCACATTGACTATTGTGGGATTTTATTTTAATTTTCCGTTTTTTCCTTTTCTTTATGTGGAATGCTGCGGAGAATCAGATATCATGCTTGAGAATTATAAGTTATTATTGAAATTTAAGGCGGTGTACTTTCGAGCTTGGGTATCATTGCTTTATTATTTATTTAGAAGTATTGAAACATTTGAGTTAAAATTAAAAATGTAAGATATAAATTCATCTTTCTTTGTTTATTCAGAATGTTTTATTGCACACCTGTTCTGAGACGGCCACTGCACTAATCTTCAGAAATACCAGAAAGAAATACATGTATTTTTTCAGAGTTTTTTTTTACCTCACAGTCCCAAACTCTTCATAATTTCTTACATTTGAAAAGTTCTATGCAACTCCAAAAACGGTTTCCTCTTCTCTCCTTTCTGTTTTACGTGTATCCCCAAGATCTCAGTTGACACCAGAGACTTCTGTGGTTAATATGCTTAATTAATATCTGTTAGCCAACCTCCTTAGACCATCGTCTATAAAGTACATTTATAGGACTAATTTGTTTTTACTTTCATTTAGGTGCGCTAATGCAAATTAAAGACATTAACTAATCAGGCATGAGAATAATTTATAAAGAAAAAGAAAGGGGCATGTCTTTTCCAACATAAAGTATATGGAATTGCTACAGAAATGGCCCAAGTGAGCCCTACTGGTTTATTCAATAAGGGTCCTCTCAAATTCCATCTGTGAACATTTGGTCAGTCCTTTTATGGAAAAAAGACATTTCTCCAGGTTCATATTAATTTTTGTGCACATCTGCACATTCACCTAATCCCTGCCCACATACCACTTCAATTAAAATTAACGGAAGTCAAATCCTTGAGTGGTTTTAATTGCAATATGTAGATTATAAATGGCGCCCATCTTTAACCACACAAAAATGATTTCTTTCCTTGGCCTCTCTCTCAGGAATAATATTGAAGCAAAGGGTTAGTTATTGTGGAAGAATTTTCATTTATTGTGTTTCAGCTCCAAATGATACTGAGACCTAGCAGTGGGCAAAAGGCCAATGAAAATTAATGCAAAAGTACAATTAAGGAATATTTTAAAGAAATGCCTTTTCATTCTATTCAAGGGCAGACGGTGATGTGCGTTGCCAGAAAGAGGATGATGTTGGGCATGCTTTAATGAGGCAAGCATAATTATATGTCAGCTCTATAAATGATGCAGGAAATGGCTTCCTCTCTTAAGTAGGTTAAATATTGTCCTTACAGCTGGTTTACAATAGTCACAAAATACTCCTCTCACAGATTCCTCAGAGATACACTTTAAAATGGATTGTATCCAAATTATCTGTCCTTTAAACTAGCAGAGTAAGATTTAATGTTCTCTTATTTCATTTATGGGCATACCCCACGACTGCATTTCGGCTTGCTAAACATTTTCAGCCCCGTGCTGATCTACTGAACCTTATTTATATACTCAAATTAAAACAATAGGTAAGATCACTATTAAGAGTTCCGCTTTGGTTTGTTTGTTCTGTTCAGAGCAAAAATTTCTATGTCTGCACCTCCTTAAAAGCAACAAGTAATTGACTCTCGGTCGATTACAAGCAGAACCGCTACTACACACTATCAGCATTTTTATCTTAAAGAAGTCATTACCGTGTCTCAAATCATAAGCTAAGATAAATAGGAGTGGCCACTGAAACAGAAAATATTAAGAAAGAAAAAGTCAAAGATGACACCCAGAAATGTCAATGAGGTTAATCACGCTTAGAAAAGACGACCCTAACCTTCAGAACGCATCAGAGCCGGAGTTGGAGCATGGGTTTTCATTTTACTACTGCATAGCCTGCGTCACAACGACTTGGACAAATACAGAACAAGAATTACAGTGCACCATAAGTTATTTTAATATCCCGTAGTGGTGCGCACTTCCAATGAAGTCCCAAGACTATCATTATAGTTCTCTGTTTGTGTGAAAATGTCAAGTTGTTTCGAGTGACTACATACACTAAATTATATATAACTGTTACTTTATAGCTAATAGGCACTAAAATTACTTTAAAACAGCAATGCAAAGTTATATTTTCATCCTTTTTGACAGACAATAAAGCTTATTTATGAGATACAATTTTTCAAGCATTAAAACATCTCATGTTTACAAAAACATTAAAAAATATTATTACTTGATATTTAAAAGAATGAAAAAAGCAAAACCATTAGGAAAGTATTTGTCCTGCTCGGCGACTTCTCTCTTCTGTCAAACTGTCATAACTTCGTTTATGAACGTTACGAGTTTAAATACTTTTAAAATTAAAAAGATTTGCAGGTTCAAACAGAGGCCAGTGATTTAAGGTCTGTCTTGTTTCACCATGCGCTGGCACAAAATCCTTTCATACGTACTTTATGTGAAATGTTGACGTGATAGATCGTACCTGTGTGTTTTCATCTGGATCCCAAGACATGTCCTTTGATTGTCCTATGGCTGCGTCACTGGTTGGAGTTTGGTTTTGCTCGTAAACAAAGTCTCTCATTTCTTCTTCTGCAGGGGGACTAGGCTGCATGATAAGTCCTTAGGCTTCTGCTTCCTCCAATCCACCCATCCATCCACAGCGCTGGTGGGAAATGAGCAGGTAGAGCGCAGCACCTGCTCTTCCCCTGGGAGACTGTTCATGCTATTGAGGAAGAGACAGAGAGAGGCAAAAGCCCTCCCAAAGTCCCACAGCTCCTCGTGGCATGCTTTGCCCTTTGCACAATGCTAAATGATGATGCCAACTGGCCAGGGGTAGCAGTCGACCCCCAGAGACAGGTCCCGCCTGTAGGATTGATACTGGAAAGTCAGTCCACCCAGAGGCTGACACTGACCGCTCTGGCTTCTGGGGTCATAGCTACTGCCATGCACTGGTACCAGTGCACCAGAGCACTGTACCAGTGCTCTCTCAGCAGATCACGGGCTGCCCTGAGCCTCTAACCAGCTCCTGGGAAACGCTGGAAGCATCATGCTCTGTATGGGGGATGGCTTTGTTCCGGGCAACACATGAGGAGTCGGGGCCTCTGGATCTAAGGGCGCCCGACTGTAAGTCCAAAGCCAAATGCAAGGGAAAAAATACAATAACAAAGGATTCCAAGAAAAGTAATCCTTCCAGAGGGACCTGCAGGAAAATCACTTTACAGGGGCGCTGGGTGGACACGGGGCTTGGGGCTGCCCACCATCCATGCCCTTCCCAGCAGCACCCAGATTTCCTTTAGAAGCATTGCTTCCTCCCTCCCAGAAATCTGAAAATAGGGGCTCTGGAGTTTTGTCCTGAGAACAGAGGTGTCTCCATCATGTCGGACGCCCCTGCTGGGAGAACGCCCTGGGCTTCTTGTTTTCTAGGTTTTGGAGGAGACTGGCTCATCTTCCAGCCTTCCCACCAGTTCCCTGGGGCCTCCAGATCCTGCCAGGAAATTCCCTTTTCGCTTTCAGGGACCAGAGCTGTTTTGCTCACTTTCAGCCAAAGAAGCCGTACCCTCTGTGTAGCCCTGGCATCTTTCTCCACCGTAAGCTTCGTGGCAGGATGGCAGCCTGGCATCCTTTGTGTCTGAGCTTCACACAGGGAATGGAGACCTCCTGCTTCTCCTGGCTCTGCTGCCTAAAACCTGACCCACGTCCTCTGCAGCGCCCATGTCTCAAGGCATCCACTAATGAGGGAGCACCAAGTCCCCAAACCTCCCTCCCAACAGCTGCTGGGAGCCCCCCCCCCCCCCCCCCCGCAGGCCTACAGCCACACTGAGTCTATTTCAGACTGCAGGTTCAAAGCTCCTTCCCACTGCTTCTGCCGCTATGCCCTTTGCTAGCAGGATATGGGGTTTCCTTGCCTGGAAGATCAATATTCTCCTCTAACCGCCAGTGGTCCCTCCGCCCAGGATCCTCCCGGGACTTTGCCACCAGGAAGTTGTTCTCATGGCTTTGCGTTCCGACCCGCCTGCTTCAGTGAGCCCAAGTCTTCCTTCTCATGGAAGGAGAGTGAAGCCCTGAGGATCAGAGCCCGGACCACCATCTGAGCAGCAGAGGGCTCCAGCTTGGGGAGGCGCCCCCTCCAGGCAGCAGCTCAGCTCTGCAGCCCAGGGTGGGAGTGGAGTCTGGGCTCTAACACCATGGTCTCTGCAGGAGGCCCAGCAGCAAGCCGGCGGGCAGCTAAGCCAGGACACATGCTTAGCTGTGTTTTAAAAGACTCATCTCTGATCACACCCCACAGACTCTGTCCCTCCTCCCCAGGCTTCATTAACTATTAATCCAGTTCACGGGCAGAGGAAAGGGAACCCTTCTCTTCCGTAAAAAAGGAAGAAAAAGATCATAGCCTGGCAGAGTTTTGAAATAAAAAGTGTTAGGAAGACATAAATATTGTCAAACCTATTTAGCAGTTCACCAGGACATGGATGCGCAGGTACATGTGTTTATGTGTCCACACGTACAGGCGTGGGTCCTGGAAGGCAGTGGGTCCTGGGAATGGTCATGAACCCCAAATACTCACAAACGTTGCTAAGTAATCCTTTGATTTGGTATTGAGTTAATATTGGGTGAACCTGAGAAGGCAGAGAGATTTACCTGTTGGGTTTACTTGGGATTATGTTCAACCTATAATGGCTGATGTAACAATTTCATGCCCTAATATTTAATGAAAAAAACCCATGCTTTTCTCAGGAGTGATGTAACATATCTTATTATTCATTGACTAGATCAAATGAGGGGCTAATGAATAGATGGCATTAGCCAAGGTGAAAGGTGGTACGATGCAACCAGGTGTCTTCAGAATTTAGGTAAATAAAGGTGTTAACCCAAGTCCCAAGATACAGATGATATTCAAATAGAGGGCTATTAAGTATATCCACTTAATACAAGAAACAGGTAGACTTGAAATCCCTGTGTTCCTCACATCTCAACATCTTCAGAGGTAAAAGGCTGCATCTCTCCTATTCCTGGATGCCTGGAGAGTTGATTGCCCAGGGAGTTTCCCCGTCACCCAGAAGGGATTCCTTCTTTTGAGAACAGAATTCCTCATTCTTGCAGGATCTATTCCATGGGATGCCAGCAGAGCTAACCCTTTCCCCACCAGCACAGGCATGGACCCTGACAGCCCAGGACATCAGTCCCCCACCCTTATAACTGTTCCTATGATTAGTCGTGGTACCCAAGCCATGCCGGTCAGAGCTGTCTCTAAGATGTTAGCTCTCTTCTCTCCAAAACTACTAGTCCTTGACCATGGTGTGAATGGCCATATTTTCTGTTAACTTGGGGGGTGGGGGGAATGAAGCCAAACAGAAGAACACAGAACCCAGAGATGAAAAAGACAGACAAGGTAGATCTCCAAGAACACAGGCTCAACTCTGATCCAGCCAAATTACTTGACCAATCCTGTTGAGTTCCTACTTTCCCGTAGGGAGTTGCAACACGGGATTCAGTCACTTGCAACCAAAAGGATCTTGGCCAAATGCTGTCCTTTGTGAGTGGTCTGTCTCTCACTTCAGCTTCTTTTGCAATTCCACAAACTTCAGTGACCCCAATAGTTAATGCACCTGCTTTTTTTAATCCCCAGCTCGATTTACAGCAATAACCACCAAGAAACACAAGTATACTTCTTTCTTAAGCAAAGTAGGGGAGAGCTTCACTGTAAATAACAAAGGGTGTTGGCTTTCATGACAGTTACCAAATTTATGTTCTTGAAAAATTGAAAAGTAAACTACATCTTAGCAGAACAAGCACTAACTATGAGTTGAGGCTGATTTAGGCCGAGAACTTGTGCAAAATTGAATTTCAAGAGGCTGTGTTCGGAGGCCAGCATTTGCTCTCTGGTGATGGGGACACAGTTGAACCAGAGGGTCCAAATTTGGGGGAACTGGCAGGATATTGATGGCAGAACTTGTCCCAGGTCTTGGAGCACATTATATTCCCAGAGCTATGCTCCAAGCAGCACGGTAAGCAGCCGCAGGGAAGCGAAGACTGCGACATGAGGGAGCTGTCGGAGGTCATCCCAACTGAAGACGGAAGACCCTGTGTTACGGTTTGTCCTTCTGCAGCTGCCGTAGGAGGGACATCGCAGAGAAGGAAAGATACAGGGGAGGGAAAGTGAAAAGAATCAGAGTTTGGGCGTCAGATGAAGAACACAGATCAGTGAGGTTTATCCTAAACCTTGCCCCAAACACACAGAGATTCCCCCAGAGCTGCTGGCTACTCAGCGCTCACCAGTCAAAGGTAGACAGAGAAGTGGATGCCTGCCAACCCAATGTTTGATTCAACAGCTAATTCAAAACCAGGAAACAGCTGGCCGAGGTTGCAGAAGCAAATAACACCTTATTGATCGAAGTGCTGGGCAAGAGACTGGAACCAGGCAAGAGCTTTACAATGAAACTCGTGTTAGTGACTAAATCACTTGTGCCGAACGGGACTTCTGACTGAGGCCATTAGAGGTCCACGCGAGGTTCGTTTCCACCCGGTGGAACTGATTTTCCCTTCTGAGAAAATTAAAGTGGGGAACCACAGAGAAGCAGACCAGAAGGTCTGAGGAAAGTGTACGAGTGTGTGACACGTGTCATGAACACGGCTGTGCATCAGGAGCTTGGACCTGGGAGTCAGGGTCTGAGGAAGGAGAACGCGAGGCTGAGGGGGGGAAAACGCATGAGTTATTTTCAGTAGACATCTTTTGACTACGCACTTATTTTAGAAGAACTTTATATCCTTCGTGGGTGTGAAGAAATTGTGAGAGCAGCATTTAACTTTTTAAAATTTTTTTATTGAAGTATAGTTGATTTACAATGTTGTGTTAATTTCTGCTGTACAGCAAAGTGACTCAGTTATACGTATATATACATTCTTTTTAATATTCTTTTCCATTACGGTTTATCCCAAAATATTGAATGTACTTCCCTGTGCTATACGGTAGGACCTTGTTGTTTATTTTTTTATTTTTTTATTTTTTTTTTTTTGCGGTACGCGGGCCTCTCACTGTTGTGGCCTCTCCCGTTGCGGAGCACAGGCTCCAGACGCGCAGGCTCCAGACGTGCAGGCTCGGCGGCCATGGCACACAGGCTTAGTTGCTCCGCGGCATGTGGGATCTTCCCGGACCAGGGCACGAACCCGTGTCCCCTGCATCGGCAGGCAGACCCTCAACCACTGCGCCACCAGGGAAGCCCCTTGTTGTTTATTTTTCACTTTTCTGAATAAATCGTTCCTATTTCTATGAAAAAAAATCCCTTAACACACACACACATGCATGCATGCATATACAAGCACATACACACACACACACATGCACGCATACACACCTTCTGTTTGCACCCGGGCTGCTTCTTCATTTGCTTCCAGCTTTCTTTTCTTCCGGTTACATAACCCCAGTGGCTTTCGCCTTCTCTGGGCCCCGCTGTCCAACTGCGTCCTCAGTGTCGTGGCAGCCCCTCCACCTGCTGCTCCGAGCCTGTCCCTCCTGCATTCCCTGATGCCCTGGTCTAAACGTGGTGCCACGTCAGGGCCTGCTGGATGCTCTGCAGCTGCGTGGGGACAGTTCCTGCTTCCTTACCCCCAGGTTTACTGACAGTTGGCAGCTTGCGCTCAGATTCCAGCCACACCGTGGCCCCTCTAAAGCGTGGACAGCCACTGCAGTGACCAGGGGTTGGCATCCCTGACCTCACTCTCCACGCTAGAGATCCTAGATGGGGCAGAATCCTGCCCCTGAAATGAGAAAAGGTCCACATTTCCTGCTCTGGGTCTTCCTCTCTGTCCCTGACCTCCCTGAAAATGGTGCCTCAGAACTGGTCTCTCCTCCACGCATCACCCTGAGTCCAAGTGTGCACACCTCAGATGTTATTGAACACGCTTGTGCTTGGGAGGCAATGACATGCAGCCCACAGTCACTCCCACGGCCGTGACTCACCCCCCAGAAGAAACCTCCCAGGGGGCCCCAGAGACCCCTCCGACTTTTCTCCTGGACGTGTGACGTCTTCACGCACAGCCTGCATCTGCACTTGATTTTTTTGTGTCAGGTGATAGCTTCTGAGATTTAGTAAAAACCCCAAAATTGATGAGAAGGACTTCTGTTGGCTGATAAGAGAGGTTTCAAAGGAGTTTTAAAGGAGTCCTTTTCATCCAAGTTACTTCTGCAAACATCCTTGAGAAACAAACCAATGCCTTTGAACGGAGCCAGCCACAATTCCTTCCAAATTTCCTGGAAAGCAATATGCACACAATTAAGTGGTAAACCCTATCCAAGAGGGTTTAGGTGTGGGGTCCTCAAGCAGACACAGCGACCTCTTAGGTGACTGTGACCATGGCCCGTTTTGGCGTGAAAATCTGTGCACGGCTCCCTCTGTGTGGCCCAGACACCAATCATAGAGGCCCCGGGCCGTCAACCTCGATGCCACCCAGCCGTAGCTCGGTACCTTTGCTCCACTGGTTGGGCCCAGGCTCCTCCACTCCACTTCATCTGGTCCTGATATGTCACGTCAGCCCCAGATGCAAGCTAAATAAAGACAGATTCCTGATGAAATAAAAAATGGTGTCAGCACTCGCACAGAGCTTAAATTCAGGCTTTTCAGGAAATGTTGAAGATGAATGAGTTAAGGTATTCCCAGCAATCCTGGGCACTTCATCGATCATATGGAAAGCTTTTAAAATGAAGTCACAAATATCTTAAGATGAGAGAATAAAAACCGTACTAGTTCGAGACATTGTTTTTGAAACTTTAAAAGCTTATCACATTAGCCAAAAATACAGCCCTTCACTTGACAGCCTTCAACGGGTAGAATTGAGGGCATGGGCTGCTGCTTCTTACTTTTCTGTACTTTGAGAATTTTCTGGAAGAAGCCCGAGTTTTCTTTGTAAGCAGAAAAAAAAAATAAACTGCAAATCTGTCATTAATTATAAAATACTAAGGAAGCTAAGACTCACACAACTTGGAAGAAAACTTCCAGCAATACTTAGGTGATGATACACACCCAGGATGTGATTTCTAGGTTAACAGTTATTTTATTTGCTTACAAATGGGTAAAGTCTAGGGAAAGAACATTTCTCTCTACATATTGCACCTGCCATGGAGATGCAATAGCGATCTCTCTAGAAAGCACGTTTCTCATGCCGTTTTAGTGTGTAATTGTTCCATATTTAAAATGTTGACTGCAGTCGCTGAGGGCAGTGTTTAAAATGCCTTCAACGGACACCTCGTCCTTGTGAAAACCAGATATTTGTCTCTGTCCTCTGAGGAAGCTCATGATGAGGAAAACCCGAGGCGTAATGAAGAAGGATGACATCCCAAAATGAACCCAGCTTCATCCCATCAATTAAATAGACTGGATACTAGATATCTTGTTTGATACAGAAATAAAAGAGAATATGTAACTCGAAACGCATGCTGTCCTGTACACAACTGTGCCTTGCAGTGACATGCTTTCATCGGAAAAGGCGATGGAGTATTTCAGCAGTTAAAAGCATGTCTTTTCTCAGCCCTGGAGGTCTGTGGCTGGTAGAATGCTGCTGAGACAAGATTGCCGCCCTCCTGGCTGACGGGCCTCAGAGAGCTTTGATCGGTCGGCACAGGTGAAATATTATTTCAGATCCCCAATGACATTCTGGTGACATCGTCTGATGCAGTGGTCTTAGCAATCCTCATAATATTCATGGGGTAAGTCAACAGACCCCATGAAGACATCTAGTCTGGAGAGTTCATCATGACAACCTCAATATGCTCCAGTGGGGTTCACTATCATTCCCACAGAATAGTAATGACTGAAATGAAATGAACAAAACATTATAATTATGGCAACTTTCCAGTCTGAGGAAAATACTTAAGGTGGTACAACGGCTGACGAGGCGCCTGAACAGTCTCCCTCGGACACGGCCTCCAGCGGCAGCGGGTAAGGCAGGGTCCCTCCAGAACCCCATCAGATGGGCTCCTGGACACCCTTCCGGCTCCTGCCCCAGCCTGGCGCGCCACATTCAGGGAGAGCCACGTTCCCGAGGATGCCAGGACCGGAGCCCCAGAGGAGCTGGGGGCACAGGTGGAGGCCGGGGACACCGGGAAGTAGAAATGAGAGAGAAGGAGGAAGCTGGGTGGTCTGCCCACACGTTGAGGATGAAGAGTCTAGAAGCTCCTGGATTCTTGAGAAAGCCTAGTGCTTACAGAAGAACTCTTTGGGTTTTTTCCTTTTCTTTTTCATTTGTTTCTCCTTTAAAGCTTTCATTGAAAAATAATATTCTAGGGAACCCATGGGTCAAATATGTCACATGCCCTTTTCTGTAGATTGGTAAGAATTTGCCTCAGAGGCAGAATTGAAATTCATTCATTTTAAACCTATCTTCTCCTGACAGAGGACAGTCAAGTACCAATGCCTAAAATCATCAGTACTGCGTAACTCTTAATGGCGTGGTGACACGTGATAATGGGCACTTAACACTTGGCCTGAATCCCGTTAATATACGGTGATGGAGGTTATTTGGGGCCTGAGCCTGAGCAGGACAGGCTTACTGGCCAAGCACTGACATCAGAAGCAACTGTGTGAGGCCATTTCCTTGTGTGCAATTCACACTTGTCATCACCACGGCCGGCCACACTGGACATCCAGGCAAGGACTCCTCTTAAGGTCACCTCATTAGTCAAAAGTCCATTGGAGCTTCCAGAGGAAGGGAGCATGTAGGACGCAGCAAACTCCTGGGATGGATCAGCTATTTATTTGCAGATAAAAACTTTTTCAGTTCAGAAGCAAACTAGAGGCAGGGGAGAATCATTTAAAATAGCTCAGTCACACAAAGTCATCTGAAAGGGAAAAGTGGGCCAAACCACCCGGCACGGAAGCTGAACCCCAGTGAATGTGTACAATTTCCCGAGTTAGGGATTTCTAGCACGAAGGGGTAGGCGCATTCCATCTCTGGAAGTTTAAATTCATGGGGCACGATTTGTCAAAATTGAAAGGAAATCACGGGCCATGCTCCCTGAGACAATCTCTTCCCGATGATGAACACGGTGCCCATAGGAGGCTTAAAGGAAGGGGAGGCTCCCCTCCCTGGAAAATGCCAGAAGCAGAGGGGAACCCATTCCACGTCAACCAAGGAACAAGTCATGGGAGACCAATTTGATTGCACTTCCCTGATAGAATTTCAAGAACCGCCAATGCTGAGAGCAATACACATCTTCCGGTAAAAGTTTAACAAAGCATTTGACAATACGATCTATTAGATTGCAGAACAGACTTCCAAAAGAAGTTGTGGGAGTGATCTCTCTGGGGACCTTTCAAATAAAACAGGACAAGCCATTCGACGAAGCATGTTGCAGAGAATAATTTTTTTTTTCACTATGTTCCTTGATTTAACTGGGCCACTTAATATTTTGGGGGTGAAAATACGATAAGCACCATTGAAACCAGTCCTCTTTCCAGAGGAAAACGTCATCAGAAACATGGGTTTGTTGATAAACTTTTCGGTTTCTATCCCTTGCTTCCACATAAGAAAAGCGGGCTCTTCTCAGATGACCCCACTTCCCTGAGATAATGAGAACCCGAGCCCACCAGCCATGCCCACAGAAGGCAGAGGAAGGAATTCACCAACGCTGGCCGAGGCCACAGGCTTCTCCACCAGCAACCAAGGGATCCAGCAGTGGGATCCCACACACCGTGCCTTCCACCTGCAGCTCCACAGCCACCCCAGCAAGAATGTTAGCAACCCGGGATGCTCTCTCCCAAAAAATAACACAGAATTGTCACCGTAGCTTGACAATTCACACAACAGGCACACAACGTGGTCTGAAACCCCTTAAACCCCCGTGTCCACTATGATAAAATACATAACAGGACGTCATTTTCTATCATTCTTTCCTTTAACCAGCCGTACAAATATTTATAAGCAAGAAAACTCCAAAACCGCGTTTGTCTAAGATACAAATACTAATTGCTTCCCTAGTCGCACTCTACTACTTTTGAGGAGGAAAAAAAATGATTTTGTTTAAAACCTTGCTACAAAATATATGCAGAATTTGTTTTCCAGTGAACGCCTAATAAGGCTACCTCTTAAGTCAAGATATGTAAAAAATTACCCTTTTCACAGCTGATAAAATACAAATTAATCCTTAGAGGGTTTAACATGTGCCTATGTACTACTTTCAAATCTGAACGTACCATGGCAATTAATATGGCTTCCGTTAGCCTGTGAGGAAATCAGTAACTTTACCTTTGAAACTAGAAATAAATGCAAAGTTGACCCTGTTTGAAACGCCTCCTACCTGTGTGTGTGCAGGAGCCCGCGTTTGCTTGCAAACGTGCTACTAGAAGTGTGATTGGATGCCCTTCAGAAGATCACAATGGCCACAGCCCCTCTGTAGTGGTAGCATTGCTTCCAGAATCAGTTTGAGTTCCAAAAGCTTTAAATTGTAGTGTCTTCAGGGTATGAAATGATGTTGTTTGTATGCAACTGCAAGTTCAGTTTATTATGAGAAATGCAAACATTTTAAAAATTAAAGAAACATTTTTCTTTGTGTTCACAGTTCATTGTGTTAGTTTAACCCTGGCACTTAACCTCCACAGTTCAGTTTATAAACTCTCCTTTCATTTGTTTTTGCATGCATGCAGACTTAACCCTTGGTTACCCAGCTCTTTTTTCGAGTACCAGTAAATGAAGGCTTTTGAGAGCAAACGTGCATTTCTCCCATCTCCCGGAAGTGTGTAAGTTGGTAGGCTACACAACTATGTAATTACGTTGGCAGAAATTTGATTATTCCTTACTTTTAACGCACCATTCTTAGAAAGCCACTCAGGTCTATTTTTAACCTTCATTTATTTAGCGTACGTATTTCAGTTTTCTAAACTGGATTCAAGGCATCTGAGGCCATAACAGCTTATAACCTAAGCCAGACTGAAGTTGAAATCTGTGTCGTAATTTCATCCAATCACACTTCTCTTTGTTGATACCAAGCATTTTCCAAAATGAGCTTCCCATTTATTTTTTCATCTTGGACTCAAAATTTTAGTCTACAACTAAAAGGGTCATCTCATTGTCTTCTTCAAAAATAAACCCTTCTAATTATCACAGTGCTTATTCTTTAAGTGCCTGGTAATCGGGCAGGCTTGACTCACAGTTTTTAAGGCCGGGATGTCTGTTGATACCCTGCTTTTGTGTATTCATCAGCAAAAGTCTATAGAGTTTCCTGTAATGGTCTCGGTTTATTTACAGTTTCGCCGTCATATTTGTTTAGGCTAAAAGAACGCCTCTGCGGAGTTAAGGAGAGCAGCCCTCTTTGCTCTGAGAATTATGTCACCTCTTCTGTCCCATTTCAGCCCATGGAGCTCTTTTGACAGACAGCACGAACAAATCTGCATAAGGAAAAGTAAGTGACAGCTGGGGTCAGACTGTCTCTGTTTAATGACACTGCCAGTTACACATTTTGAATTGTTTAAATATGAGTCTACCGCTTCCACAATCATCATTTCACTGGTTCCACTTTTCATACCCAACAGCCAGGACACTGACACGTAATTACACACTTGCTGATGGTATCGCCGGTGCCGATAATTAAAACTGCCACCCGAGGATTGCGATTGCTAGTCTACAGCTGGGATGTTGTCAGGAGACAACAACTGCAGCAGCTTTTAACGCCGTCTCCTTACAGGTGGACCTCTGGTCCCGGCGCTGGAGGAACCGGCCGGCCTCCACACATCATTTGCAACGTCTCACACAAATGAAGAAAATCTATTAACAATCCAATAAGTGGAATACAAACGCGATGACCCAAGGGTTAAACTGTCTGCTTGGACCCAGGAGTTGGATCTATTAGGTATTGTTCTTTTCTTCCCCTCTTGTGGCTGTAGTTACCGAAAAGATCACCAAATGGTCTCCCGCCTCTGAGTACAGCCTCACGTTTTCACCTGTGAAGTTGGAGAGGCGGCAAAGACAGTAGAGCTTGGCTAACTGCTTGAATCCATGGCTGGATCCAAATTTTAAAAATAGGGGCAACTCTGGGGAAAAAAAGAACTTTAACCCCTTCCAAGTTCTTAACTAAAACTAGGTTTAATTTCTTGGGAGGAAATGAGATGGAGACAGAAAGAGACTGAGGGTGGGGACATTCAAACCTCTTGGGGGGTTGAGTGTAATCCCCACACTTCTGCCCAAGGATGTGGTCCTGCTGGTGGCATAACATCTGGTGGCTTCTGACATCCAAGTTTCTCCTCCCTCCGTGCAGGGACAGACAGAGGGGGCAGAAGTGTGAAGAGCTGCTAAAATAATCTAAATAGGGCGGCAGGGACTTCAAGAAAGACAGGAGCCGTGATGAGTAGACACGAGCTGTGGGTTTATGAATGTTACACATTAAAATATTAGAAAGAAGTAACTGGAAGAGTTAAAGCTGCCACAGACAAGTGATAATCCAAATTTTAATAGGCCCCGACAGCATGAGAGAGAGAGGCAGCTTTGCCTGGAATGAACTATATTTATACAATTCAAAAATGAGCAATTTATTCATTGTATTAGGCCGAAACCTTATCGTCACATGGGTCTGTGTGTCTTTCATGGACTGCCTGCCTTTCAAAATAACCTCCCGGCACATCTGCCCTGGGAAAATGAAGACAAGACCACTACCTGCTCCCCGAGCTGAGCTCGGGAGGAAGCGTCACACGGCAGAATTAAAGCTACTTGTGCAGGAGAGGTTCTCCCCACACCCTCTGCTAGGCTCACCTGCCATCCTGGTTTTCTGGACTGAGGCGTCTCGAGGACTTCAGACATTCATGCTAAAACCAGAAAGTCCCAGGCCACCCAGATCGAGTTGGTCAGCTGCCTACACCACTCCATTACATCAATGAGAAAGTCGGATTGATTTCTTTTTTTTTTTTTTAACCTTTTCAAACCCTACTGCAGAATCACCGAATTACATATTCGGGGCTAATCGAGCTAGAGCTGGACACCTTTATCCCGGAAGTAACAGGCATGTACTGGGCGGGTCTGAGCACCAGGCATAGTCTAAAAGCTCCCATTTCAATCTATTGTAATTTAAAATATCTTAACATTAATACCAGGAGGATAAATTATGCACTAGAAAACAAAATTGCATGCACTTTTAAGAGGAAACACAGGTTTTCAGAGGGTGTTTGCTCTTTGGGCTGGATGGACAGCCACGGTTCAGCTCACACCTGGAGCGTATTTATGTTTGCATTTGAGCAGTGCGATCCAGCCTACTTTCCTGTCCCCCCTTCAGGCCACAGAGGAGGACGTGCCCAGGGACACCTCACAGCTTCTCTCCTAAGATCCAACCTTCCTCCCTGTGTCTTCCCCTCCGGAGTCCGAAGTCTGCCAGCGATTCTGCTGGAAGGCAGCAAGTGTGCCCAGGGCAGGCGAGCCTCAGCTTTTCCCTGCCCTGTGGTCACCAGGAGGCCTGGTGGCTCTTATCTATAAACGGTGATAACGTCGGCTTTCGCAGCCTGCCATGGAGGTTAACGTGATCTAACAAATGTGAAGTACGTGGTCGTGCTTCCCAGCTATCAGGTGATCTGCTGACGGTTTCGTGGTTGAATAGGAAAAGTGATGAGACTGTTTCATACACACCACCTCACAAATTTACAATTTATATTATGATTGACTCAGAAATCTCCTTAAGTTTTTACTAACTGGTGTTTTCTTAAAGTGCGTGCCCTAGAGGAATCTCACTGGTCAGTTCTCAGGTAATATTCAGGAAACAGCGCCAACACCTCGCCTAGAACGTTTTCAAACTAATTGTGTGTCGGTTACATTCATCACACGGATGTTTATTGCTGCAATTATGCTGTGTTGTCTCCCCAATACCCAAAATGTATCAATGACCCAAAAGTTCAAATTTTTAAATAATTTTAATAGTTAATAATGTGTTAATATTTACTAAATATAAAGTAAATTTATTATATTTTTAAAATAAAGAGTAGTTTTAATATTTATCACTGTTTAAACTTTTAAAACGAAACTAATGACCTAGCTATTCCGGCACAGTGAATGTAAATAATGAACCGACTTCAACACAAGCATACGTCATAAAAAGTGAATCTGCAACAGAGGATGTCTATCAAGCATCCAAAATTGTCAAGAGCTATTAGGAAGTAAGATGAGGATTAACTGAAAATTGACTCTTATTGACCTGCCAATATGTGCATCGCCAGATCCAGTGTCTTTGATAAAACAATCGCAATTAGTGGCATGAAGGCATCGGGGGGAAAAGAGACCAAAACTGCAGAAACAGCACTCAAGAGCAGAGCTTTCCCTGCAGAAATAGGTCAAGTCACACTTATTGAGAAGTGTGTAAATCTGGCCACTAGTTAGATCTCATGGTCAGGAAATGAGAAGAAGCAATGGGCGAAATTCCTCAGTGACGTCACTCTGGGATGTCACTGATATTAATGACGGTTATCCTCACCTGTGTGCTCTCACAGGCGTCTTGCTGCACGGTTGGGCAAAGCCCCCTCGTATGCAGAGCTCAAACCAACTCTGCATTCGTGTGAGAGGCACACTGGACAGCACGCTGCCCCCAGAACACACAATGGACAACTCAGAGTCAGCAGGGACATCTTGAGAACTCATGCTGCAAGAGAAGAGATGTTACATTTATTCCATAATTACCTGCTGAGCAGTGATATAGACCAGAGGAGGAGTGTGGAAGCCCGCTCTGCTGGGGCAGACGAGAGGTCGCATCTGAAGCCTGATTTATACACACTGTTCACTCTTGGGGAATTGAGGGCCTCTGGTCTTGACTCCAGCTTGAAGAATATAATAAAAATAGTGCATATTATCAAGTCACAGAGGCAAACTATGTGTGTTATGCAAAGAAAAGAACAACAGTGTTCTGTTTTCCCACACTATGAGACAGTAAGTTCTTCATGTGAGTTTTTGAAATAAAAGATGAAATAAAAAAATTTTTCTTTGTGATACTAAAATGCCATTAAAAAACACTGTCTGCTTTTAAAAGGCTTACTGAAATGACCTAACAGAGGGATATACTGAGTATTTTGAATAGCTAGCTCAAGCTTATCACTTTAGGACTAAAATTCCACATGTTAATACTGAAAAAAAAAAAAAAAGGTTAAAATTTCTCAGTAAGACCAAACTGAAGAGTAAACAGCTTATTTGTCAGAAGTTTGAGTCTTTCCAAACACTTGATGCTTTTTTGCACTATGAACAAAAGAAATTAATGCTATATTTTAGGAGGCATATTTGAAAACCACATGTAAATATAGAAACAGCATGACAAAATATTTTTCAGATCCAAAAGCAACCAAATTCTCGGTTTCACCACTATTTTCCCCAAACTGGAGCATTCAATCTTCTGCAAGAATAACTCGGAGGCCCTGCGGGTTTGGTTCCAGCCCAGCACAAGAAAGCAAATATTGCCATAAGACAACGCACACAGATTTTTTGGTTTCCCACTACTGTACTGTAGTGTATTAAACATGCAATAGCCTTATGTCTAAAAAAACAGTGGACATACTTTCATTTTAAAATAATGCTGTTGGGAAAATGGTGTCAGTGGACTTGATCAATGCAGGGCTGCTGCAATCTTCAATTTGTAAAAAACACAGTATCTGCAAAGTGCAAAACCGTGAAGCGCAATAAAACGAGGTATGGCTGGACTTAAGAGTGCTGCAGGCTCAGGGACCCAGCGCCTAGGGAACCCAGGAGTCCTCAGTGAGAAAACAGTCACCTCTCTCCAAGGGTTGGTCGGATCCACACTCCACAGGATGAGCAGACCTGTGATCAAGGTCATGGAAGCTCTTGACATCATCGGTTCATGTTACACTTGGAATCCCAGCCAGGAGCAATGCACAACTCATTCCCAACAAAAGAAATTGTAGGTTAAGATTTTCTGACTCAGAATGTAAAAGGCTGAGAAAAGAAACTGTCTGAAGGTTCAACTACTGAAGGCTTAGCTCTCTTTGCTACATATCAGGTATCTTTGTTAATACCACTGCCCTCACTGATGTGTACCTAGGAAGTGTTCTTGCTGAAAGAAAACATAACGTTTTATAAATTAAATTGGGATGCATTATTTTCTTTAACCCAAACTCCAGCCCCTTTGCTCTATCCATGGAATTGGGATGATTCTGTGCACTGGAAATCTGGGCACTTCTGAGCCTTAAACAGTCAAACAGCGAAGACGGGCCCCAGTGCCCACATTTAGGTCACTCAGAGACGCAGCTGAGCAAAAACTACACATGTGACTGTGCATTTGTGAATTTTATGGGCCTTTTCTTTTTGAATCTGGCAGTCAAAGTAGCCATCCAGCCAACTCGAAGATCTCCAGGGAAAAGAGACGCATGTGCATAAGCGCAGAGAGTCAGAATAAAGCCGTTAGCATCTGGGTCTGATGCGCTGTGGGCCCGCTCTCTGTTTTGCCGTGCCGAGCTCTCCCAGCTCTGGGTACCATCAAGCAGCAGGCGTTCTGGCCTCTGAGACACATGGTGCCCCAAGGTTGGCTCTGGGACAGGTCGGCCCCAAATAGAGACCTCGCATGCAAACAACTAAGAACAACGATAACAAACGGACAACAACACACAGGCCATCCCCTGTAGGAAAGGGGAAGACGCGAGGCCTTTACACTCACAGCCGCCCTGTGATCAAGCTGTGAATCCAGGGCGTTCCCTCCCGCCAGGACGCCAGGGGAAGAGCGGAGGGTCAAGAATGGACCACCAGCCCTGAGCTCCTAGAGGCTTCGTTTTTCTAAAATTGTGAGTGGGGGGGTCCCTGGCCAGGGGTGAGGTGGGCCCAGCTGTGTGACTCCTGGCCCAGGCCCTCGAAGGGACGCTCCCGTCGGCATTAACGTCTCTTTCCACGCTACCCTGGTGCCACCCAACCTTCCAGCGGGCAGGGGGTTCACACAGAGGCAGGGATGGGAACGTTGGGGGATGGAAAGAAGGAAGGCTCGGAGTCCAAACGCACACATATTCCAAGCAAGGGACTCAGGGCACAAGACAGCCGGGGGCCCGGGCCGTGGAGCTGGTGTCGGGCCAAGGGCTCAGCCTGGGACACGGAGGGGCAACGGGACAGGGGCAGCTGAAGGCCTGTGGGGCAGCCGGCCGCGTGCTGCCGGGGACCCCACTGCCCAGGGCCTGCCGTGCCTCGCAGCTCGGCGCCACGAGGGGGAGGAACAGCCCCTTGAGAGCTGCTTACCCCCCAGGACCCCAGTCCTCTCCAGATGCCCCGTGTTGGCCAGCCTGGCGACGAGCAGAAGCCGCGTTAGAAGCCCCCTAGCAGACTTCTCCCCAAATGGTACTTCCGAGCAGCATTTCTACACTGTCCAAAAAGCTTCCATATGAAATCAGGTGGTGCTGTCCAGAGCCAGACATTCCAGAACAGCAGGGATACTTCCTCAGACGGAATTTATTTTAACTATATTTAACACGATGACCGCAGTGGCCACTGTGTGGGGGAAAGACAGTCTCCCCCGTTTACCAACGGGAGACGCAAGTCAGAAGCTGATGGAGGATGGTACTTCCGAGGGTCTGTCTCTTAGGGCCAGGGTTTCTTCACTTGACTAATCTTTTCCTTCCCCTCAAATAAATTCCATAAAGATCCTCTTTAAAGTGCATGGTGGGCTTCCCTGGTGGCGCAGTGGTTGAGAGTCCGCCTGCCAATGCAGGGGACACGGGTTTGTGCCCCGGTCAGGGAAGATCCCACATGCCGTGGAGCGGCTGGGCCCGTGAGCCATGGCCGCTGAGCCTGCGCGTCCGGAGCCTGTGCTCCGCGACGGGAGAGGCCACAACAGTGAGAGGCCCGCGTAGAGCAAAAAAAAAAAGTGCATGCTTAAAAAAAAAATTAAAAAGTGCATGGTGCACACGCAGTCCCAACGTCCTAAGAACAGTGGTAGCACTGCCACCACCACGAATGACACACCTCACACTTGCAGACAGCTCAGGATGACGTGTCCTGCCTCTTACAGTTGGCCTGCCTCTCTCCACCATTACCCCTATTTTGCAGAAGGACAGAGGAAGCCAAGGGGCAAAGGTAGGTAGCTCTCAGGGAGGAGTTCAGAAGAGCAAGCCCTACGGAGACGCCCCTGTCGGAGATCTGGGCTTTATCCCGAAGCAACCTTGACTCCATGTGAGTAGATTACTGAGATTCCTAGAGCAGGAGATACAGAGATGGAGAGACACAGAGATCTGTAGAGAGCAGGGTTTGTGAGGGATCTGTTCTCTGTGAAATAACAGTTCCTTGCGGTCCAAGCATCTTAGCAGCTGTTCAGAGCGAACGGGGCAGGCGGTGCGGGGAGAGGGCACTGAGTTCTTGAGAAAGAAACTCCATTTGGACCAGTTGGCTCCGAAGTGGCTGGTCGGCCTGCCCAGCCCACAGTGAAATAGAGATCAGGATTGAAGCAGTCAACATTTTCCCTCCGTCACATGAACAGACAGACCCGCTGTCCACAAACACTGGGGCCCCTGCAGGTTCAGGCTTGGGCTGGAGAGAAAGTTACTGTCTACAGACTCTGTTTCCCCCTGTGGCCTGTGCCCCACGCCCTGACCCCCTGGGAGAAGGCCACCCGACCCCACCTTCCCGATCTCAGGGCCCAGGAACCAGGCCGGGTTGGGGGCTGATTCAGTGACATGGAGGCCTTGCCTGACCCACCTCCTGGCGCATGGAAAAGTTCCAGAGCTCATTCATACTATGATGTAAATCGCTTATATGTTCCCAAATGCATTTACCTTTCGGAGGGCAGCAAAGTTTTAAGCTAAAGACGTATGTCCCTAAAAATCAGGGGAAGAGTCAGACTTTCCTTCATTTCACGTATAATCAGCCCAAAGGTTCCCAATACGCCCTGAAGAAGTGACACAGAGGAGGCCGGAATGACCCTGGCAGAGAGAGAAGAAGGAAAAAGGCACTGGACAGGGCCTCGTGCTCTGCCCCAGGGCCCCCTCTGAAAGCCTTGCTCTCCCACCAGCCCTCCCGCTGGTGGCCTAGCAGCCTTCGATCTTGCGGACCTGCACTGACACCGCAAGTCCCTGCAACTGAAAGATGCCATTTCAAATGCAAAAAGGCAGTCACTTCAGCAATATTGATTGCCAGCTGCCAGCGGCCGCTTCCCTCGGCCAAACACTGAGTGACTGCTGTCACAGGCGGCCACAGCCCAGTGGACAAAGGTGACAGGGCATCTGGCTACACACAGGACGCCTGTCTGGACAGCAGCAAGGGCCCAGCGCCCACGAGGAGCAGGGTGATTGCAGCCACGTCACAGCCCTGCTGACACTGCTGCCTCCCTTCCACAGTCACCGGGCTCGGGGCTCCCTGCGGGCCCCTCCCCAGGATCTGCTCCCCTCCTGGGCTGGACAAAGCTGAGCTCACCCTGGGCTCTCAGGAAGACGCTGTAGCGACGGCACAAAAGCAAGATCAGGTGGGGGACCTCACCCCCCCTGCGTGGGCTCGGCGAAGACAAGGCACTCTGCAGCCCACCTGCCAAGCTGCTCAGAAGGGAAGGCCAGCCCAGGGGTGCAGTGTGCTGGGCCAGTGGGACGATCCACAAGGCCGGCTCTCACGGCTCCCCCAAGGCCAGCAGCAGATGCTCTGGCCACTGACGTACTGATGGGCTGGTCTCCCTCCTCCCCGAAGCCCTCTGGGTCCTGCCACTCTCAATCAGTCCCAAATACTCCCCGGAGAAGGCAGGTTCAGCGCGGCCCAGCCCACCGCCTCCTGCAGTGGTTCTCGGACCATCTCCCTGGCTCTTACCGGCCCCGGCGTAGCCTGCTTATTCAAGGCCCAGCCACAGAATATATATTGGTCGCCATAAATAAAGTGAGAGACTGAACATACAAACAGACCATGGCCAGACGACAGATGACAGTGGAATTCTGACCCACGACCCCAGCAGTGACCAGCCCAGGAAGCCAAACCACAGCCTCTGCCGTAATCAGCCCAGAAAGGCCAAGACGGGTCAGTAACTGCCAGCTTCTCTCATGGTTGCTCCCGCTTCCAGTGCAGGACCAGCCAGAGAAAGTCAAATACGCTCTGCAGACACATCCCACGCGATGCTCAGCTTCCAGGGAGCGGCCTCTGGCTTCCCCGGGCCGACAGCCTCCAGTCGGGGCTCACGTGGAGCCCCCCGCCTTTCTCCACCGTAAAGCTCGCCCACTCCTCTGCCTCCTTTGCGGCTCTGCCAAACACGAGGGACGGTGGCCGAGCCCCTTGCTAGAGCCACCGCTGAACAAACAGCGTCTATTTGTTCTCTTTTGGGTGGTCTTCATTTACTTCCAAAAAGTACATGCAAGGACCTCAAATAATTCACTTTAGCTACTCTCTATCGTAAGAGGGTGAGAGGACAAATCACCAACTCGGAGAAAATATTTGTAAATTACATTATCCGATGAAGTCCTTATATCCAGAATACACAAAGAATCCTCAAAACTCAAATGTAAGTAAACAAACAACTCAATAAAAAATGGACAAAAAACGTGAACAGACGCTTCACCAAAGACGATATAAAAACGGCAGCAAACACACGAATAGACATTCAACATCATTAGCCACCAGGGAAAGACAAATTAAAACTACCGTATAGCACTTAGAATGGCCGGGAAAAAAACTACTGGTAATACCACGGATGGGCAGGCATGTGGATCAGCTGGAAGTCTGATACGTTGTTGGTAGAGATGCAAACTGGCAGCCACTTTGGAGAATAGGTTCACGGTTCCTCGTAAACCTAAACACGCACTTACCATGTGACCCAACAGCCCCAGTTCTAGGGTTTTGCCCAAGAAAAATGAAAACTATGTTCACACAAAAAATCTGTACCCTGATTGCTTAGAGCCATTTATAATTGCCCAACTGGAAAACAAACTGCAATCCATCCATATTAAAACAAACTAACAAAACAGTCATGGATGCATCTCAAATGCCAGTGAAAGAAACTGGACCCAAAGGCCGTATCCTGTAAGATTCCATTTATACGACATTCTGGAAAAGGCAGAGCTATGGAGACAGAGAACAGAACAGTGGTTGTCAGGGGATGGAATAGAAGAAGCGATTTACTCCAGAGATGCAGCACAAGGGATTTTGGGGGCTTATGGAACAGACCTGTGTCTTAATCGCGGTAGTCACATGACTCCAGGAAACGTCAGAACTGTCCACCACAAGAAAGAAGTTTACTGTATGTAAGTTTAAAGGGAAATAAGTGACATGTTTAAAAATCCTCTCTGTGGGCAGAACTTTCAGGACGCTCATTTCCAGCAAGGTTTTGAAGGGCAATCACAGAACTCTGTAGTCACACATTGCCCGTTTTATGTTAAAATGCCATTAGTAAGTCAGTCAAACGCTAATTGCAAAAATGGAAAAAAACAATAAGTACATCCACTTCCCATCAGCATCCTATCCCATCTTTACCACCCGCGCCCCCCCCCCACAGCACATTTTAAAACCTACTGATTTACTTGTATTTAGAACACGTATTGTTTTCTGATGACAAAGGTAATACACACTCACTATAGAAATATTAAAAGAAGATACAAATAATACCAACTGTACCATTGCTAACTAACCTAACCTATGATTTTCTTTTTCAAAATACTCATTTTTTTCTTGAATGAAGTTCTTATTATTACCATTAATGAAACACTAAATATCGCTCATCACAAATAGAAGGTATCCATAAAATGAACATGACTTAAGTAAAACAGTTTAACTATATTTTAAAAGATTAGATTTTTTAAAAGAAATACAGGTCATGATAAATCTAAATAATTCCCCTAAAACACGTACTGGCAAGTTACCTACTCAGCGAGAAGGACGGATTTCTTCACCATCAGTCGTGAGTGATGGGCTATTCGGCTTCCAGTCGGTTCTCAAAGTGGAGGGTTCAGCAGCACCCCCAGAGGACCTGCGAAAACAGACGCAGGGCTGGTGCCACCCCTGCCAGCGTTTCTGATCCTGTAGGCCTGAGGCAAGGTTTGCGAAGCTGCCCTTTTAAAAGATTCTCAGGTGGGGTGGCGGCCGCTGGTCTGGGGACCCCACTTTGAGAATCTCTGCTTTAGGCACTTCTGTCTTCTAGATGATTCCAGTTTTCAGAGTGAATATAAGTTAGTACCAAGAAAACCAATTCCCATTTTTACATTCTCAGAAATAGTCAACCATCTCACCTTGGTCATGTTGGACACCGAGAATTAATCCTTAAGCCAAATGGCATAAGGAACTTTGGGTTTAGGCAGTCTCCAGAGTCTGCTCTTCTGAATAAATAATTCGCCACATCCTGGAGGTGATGAGAATTTGTTCTCTGTCCACTCACCACTCCCGTCGAGATGGGGAAAACACCCCTGAATACCTTTCAGCAAGTCTTTCAAGTGTGTCTTCATCATGTTCAAAATATTTTTAGTGGGTTCTTCAGATGAGCTCCCCGCCAGGTCATCTGAACCAGGAAGCGACTCTCCTGCCAGCCACGGTCGCCACCTTCTCCTGTCCCGCGCGTGGAGTACTGACGGTGGCTTAAGCTGCCTTCTAGGGATGAGTGTACGTTGTTCAAATGAGCTAATATGTCTGCAAGATTTGCTAATTTGCAAAGCCAGCTGTAATCGTGCATACGATCTCGCAATTGGGAGGTTTCATCCAGAAAGCTCTTGAAACACAAATAGAGTGAAGACTTTTTCAAGCTAAGGCCAAGAAGCCTCGGTGCTAAAGAGAAGTTGTCTGTAGTCAGTGCCATCTCGCCGGTGGCCTCCTTGTACCACGACTGACAGTTCAATTGCTTTGCTGCACTCTCCTCTCCAGTCCCGGCTCCTGTCGGGGGTTTCCCCGTGGGCTTCAGGGAGGAGGTGTCACACCCAGAGCATCCGTTCTGCATCTGTGTGTCAGGGAGAGGGCTGAGACCTGCACACGGCATCTAAGGGGGGTCCCTACAGGAGCCTCATCCCAAGTGGAAATCACCAAAACACCATCCCTGAAATATGCTCATTACACGTTTTTTTCTAAATTCATTACAATACATAGGACTATTAACATATCTTTTGAGTTCTTCACATGCTAAAATCCATTTCATACCGTCAGCGGTGAGCATCAAGTCCTCACAGTATCTCATTAAAATATTCATGCTTCCCGAATAAGTGCAAGAAAAATATTCAGGAGTAGCCAGGTCACAGACAGAGATAAAGATGACCCCAGGAGAAGAAAACCTAATGAAGCCATTACAGTCTTATTAGAAAGAATCCACTGAGCCAAGATTCAAGAAATATGTCCATTTCCACATTTATTTGTAATGGATTTGGTCACTGCATTCCTTTGCACACTCTGAGTAATAAATGATAGATGGATGGATAGAAGGAAGGAAAGAAGGATGGATGGGTCAATGGATGGATCGATGGTTAGGTGGATGATGAGTGAATGGAAGGATGGAAGAAAGGAAGGGAGGGAGATGATGCAGAATCATCACTACATCTGGAAGCAGATGGGCCTCTCCTGTTTGATCGTCGTATAACATTGCTCAAGTCATTTTTGCTCTCTGAGCTTCAGTTTCCCCAATTTTAACAAAAAAAAAAATACAATAATTACTGCCCCACTGAACATTTGAGGTTATTATAAGAATGATATTAATAAAAAGAAAGGGATTATTGAGATATACATTTATCCATTGGCTTAATTTCCTTTCTTGTTTTGTTTTATTTAAACTGTGGCTGATGTGAACTATAGGCTCTGTCCATCGTTCACAAACGATTCACTAGCGCGCTTAATCCAAGCCACTGGCGACATGACAATTTACAGAAAAAAATCAGCCCTAAGGTGACAACAATAGCTATCGTTATATGAGGACATCCTAGGCGTCATCCAATGTTCAAAGTGCTTAACTACTACTGACCCATTTAGTCCACAAACAACCCTTTGAGGTAGGTATTATTATTGCATCTATTTTCCATGAAGGATTAAGACACAACAATATTAAGCAACTTGCCCTCAGTCACAAAGTTGGTGAACACAGAGCCAGGGTGCAAACTCAGCGACCTGGCCATTATGAGCATGTAAGCACCACAAGCTCATATCTGGAGTCACACAGACCAGGGTGGAGGGCCAGGTCTGCAGCACACAAGCTGCGTGACCTCATTTAGACTATAACCTCCTTTCTCATCTATAAAATGGGCATAGGAACGTTATCTATTTTACACAATTTTATGGATTAAATAAGATGCACATGTAACCTGATTAGCACTTCACCTAGCATATAAGAACTAAAAAATGTTTGAATTTTGTTTTAATATTTATAACAGGCCACTCTCAGTCCCCTAAAATACTGAGCATAGGCAAACCTACATATATGGACACCCATCCAATTCATTTTCTGCTGAACAGAACGTTGGGAGCTGTTAGAACTCTGTGTATGACGTGCGTGTGTGTGTGTGCATGTGTGCATGTATGCATGTGTATGCACATGTGATTGAGTGTGTGCATGTGTGTGCATGTGTGCATTTTTCTCCAGCTGAGCTGCTACCATTATCAATCAAGAAGAAACTTTGAAACCAAAACAAAAATGCTAATACACTTCTGCAGCTGTGCCAGGAATTTGAATAAAGTGTGTTCCCCTTTCAGAGAGGACTTTAAAATGCCTGAAATCTCTCAAACGGAGGACCAAGGGAGGTGTTTTCTGAATCCTTATCCCACTGCCACTTTGTCAAACTCACCCAAACAGTTCTTGGGTGATTTCATTGGAGACTAAATCGGCAGAAATGAGCTGAACCGTGTTTTCTTCCCCATCTTCTCAAGGAGGCCTGGTGACTCTCCCACCAAGTCTCCAGCAGATGGGGTCACCAAGGAGACCACTAGGAAGCCTCCTAAACCCAAACGCAGGTCCAAATAATTCACTCACAGTTCAGGCCAATCTTTGTTCCAGATGGTAAGTGGAGGTGGGCGATTCAACTGCGATCCCAGCTTTTTCAAACTGTGTTCTCTTACATATTGGTCTCCCGCTGCTGCTGTAATAAATTACACAAACATAATGGCTTAAAACAACACAAATGTATTATTTTATAGTTCTGCAGCTCAGAAGCCTCACACGGGTCTTGCTGAGCTACAATCAGGATGTCTGCAGGGCTGAGCTCCTTCTGGAGGCTCTGGGGGAAGAAACCATTGCCTTTGTCTTTTCCAGCTTCTAGAAGCCGCTCGCATTCCTTAGCTCATGGCCCCTCCCTCCGTCTTCAGGGCCGGCAAATGTGGATGGAGTCCTTGTCCTGCTGCATCACTCTGACCATCTCTTCTGCCTCTCTCTTCCAATTTTAAAGACCCTGTGATTATTTGGGTCCACCTGGATAAGCCAAGATAACGTCCCTATCTTAAGGTCAGCTGACTAGCAACCTTAATTCCATCTGCAACTTTAATTCCCCTCCACCATGTGACATGGCGTATTCCCGGGGTCCATCTTTGGGGCCGTGACACCACCTCCTAGAATTTACCCACCTCCTTCAATTCTTCCTCCCCCCATGATGCCTCCTCAAGTAAGAGCTCTTCTCAGGGAGAAAGTCTGACACCTAAGAAACACCTGGCAAAGCAGGTTTGAGTCCCTCCTCGGAGTGTCTGTTCTTCACAGAGAGACATAGCAACACACTTACGATGGACGCCTGGAACCAAGTGTTCAGCAGAAAGAATGAATCTCCAACTGTAGGGTTAAGGGTGGGAGAGTCTTGGGAGTGTAAGTGGGCCTTCAGGGGTGAGCGCTGTGAGTTCGGAGCCTGCACCGACTTCCCCATCATCCATCCATCCATCCAACGTTTACTGAGCACCCACAACCTGGCGCAGACACTACGTGTGCCAAGGAGGTGAGACAGTCAGGTAAGGGGACAGTCATTCACGAAGCAGCCTGTGGGGAGACATGAATGTGGACTAGGGGCTCCAAGAGGCAAAAGCCGCCTGTGTTCCTCCTCAGCGCCCTTGTAGCCCAGCAGCTGTAACTACTGTGTAGCAGGCAGCTGGGGACACACTACCTGTTTTTAACTGCTGTCTTCATCCTTTCGACCTCACAGCCTTAACCCACGGGTACGATCACTGGGTACCCTCTGCGTTGACATTCATAAAGACGACACGATGACAAAACTTTTATTCACTTAGGCCCTGATAAGGCCAAATGAAACAGTAATGGAGACATCGCCACACAGAGGACCTCAGGGCTCAAGGGAACGCGCACCTGCTTCAGAATCAGATCCCAGTGGGAAGGCGACCTCCAGCAAGTCTCCCGGCGCACAAAATGGAGGTAATAATACCAGCCGGTAGGGCTGTTGTGCAGATTAAATTGAAGGATAACAGATGTAGAGCAATCGTCACCTAGTAGGTAGCCATTAAATGTTAGCTTTCTCTGCTCCAGCAGTTACTCACAAATTATCAGCATTTGCTGAATCCTGAAATACCAACGAGTTACTCAAAACCAATCGTTATAAACACTATACTCGCGCTGGCTGTAACTTCTTTCCAGTTTTAGCAAAACAATATAAGAACCACACGGGGACATTTGGATCAAGCAATAGGGACAGCTGAGCTGGGAGCCGTTGCATCACAGGACCCCACCCAAAGCCAGCTGGACTTCACTCCACTTTTTCAAAGTTGCTCCAGTAAAAAGTGGGTAAAGTCAGGCTTTCTTTTCTAAAACCCACCAGTGAAAGCAAAAATGATGGAAAATGAGCTCCCGCTTCAGTGAAGGTAGTAAATGATGGCAACCTCAAATAACACGTGATGGTGGACAGCCACACAGAACCACATCTAGGGTGGACCCTGCATCTCTCTGCAGAACCAGGACAGCAAACTGATGTCACTGAAAATGAGAGGGTCTTGAAGAAACTGGGAGGAAGCAGAATGGGAAGGAAGGCATTGCTGAAGATGGGTCCTCTGTGGAAACACTCTCGGCTTTTGAATTCCAACCTGGAGAAAAACAGGAGAGAAGGAAAAATGACAGGCAGTTTTGTGACTATTTACCATTTAACCCGAATTCAACAACAACAACAACAAAATACCCACTAAAAATATGAGTTTACTGGGATGCATTCCAAGGGCATGCCAAAGTGAAAAACAGGAAAATGAGGAAAACCTGCTCCTAAGTTAGACGATGATGCAGAACAGATGAGAAACCAAGGTGACTATTTCACTAGCTCACCCCCTCGCCGTGCTGTGGCTCAGACTACCCTTGAGTAACTAGCAGGGCCCATTAAGATCGTTCCCACTGGAAGATGAGCGCTGCTCCTCAGGAAAGGTCTGACAAAGACATGACCCAAGTGAAAATAGAACAGTCAGGAAAAAGGCTGACAAAGGACACGCTTTCAAAGAATTGTTCCAAAGACAGGGGAAAATATCTTCCAGGCAAATGCTTCTTTATATTCTCAGATAAATTTAAGAGAAAACGGAATACGGAAGAAATATCTGAGAGAAGAACTATAAGAGACAAAACAGAGAACATCACAAAATAGAGATAAAAGCGAAGAATAGCAGAAGGGGATAAAATTTAAGATAAGAAAACTGTTACACAAACGAAAACCTCAATTAAAGCAGCAGGAATCTGAACAGACAATGCCAAGCCTATGGAAGCTTCACAGAATGAACGGAAAGATGAAGGGTTACACATGAGAGAAAGACATCAGGTTCCAATTTAGACTCAGTCAGTTCTAACACAGATGCAGCTACTTCATTCATTCTCCACGCAGTCATTCATTTGTTCCTTCTAAAATTCTTGAATAATTGAGTTCTGACTACGTGCAGGTGCTGTTCCAGGACCCCAGACAGAAGCAGTGAGGAAGCCGCCAGCTCCCTAAAGCTGACTTTATCATAAAGATGGGGAAGAAGCAAGGAAATGAACCAAGTTCAGATACTCTCAACTGCTATGACGAAAACTAATCAGAGTAAGGATAGAGAGAGGGGCTGGGAGGAGGGGTCCTCAAAGGGAGCGGACATGGTGCAGAACATAAAATCCTTCCCAGATATCATGGAAGGAACTTTCCTAAACTAAGGAAAGACCTGATCCCCAAATCCAGTGGAAAAAAATGATACAAGACTATAAACACTAAGATATATCCGGAGGAAGTGAGTGAATTTCAAATATTTTTTTAAAAAAACCTTTAAGGACAGGAACCAGAACAAGGAAACCAACTAACAAAGGTAAATTCCTGGATGACCCAAGATTTTGTGCACACGGTTCAGAGCCAGGGGCCCACAGAACAATTCAGGCTGCACTGATGCTTGAACCTCAGCTGCGGGTGGGGGGCCTCTGGTGCCTCTTTAAAGAGCAGTATTCCCAAAGCCACATTCAGAACCTCTGACTCACTAGAATGGAATTGCTGGTCCGTATGATAATCTCTGATAATTCTGAGGTTGCTGGGGTCCCAGAAAACCACACTTTGAGAAACACTATTCTCCAAAGATTGGGGGGAAGAAGTATGACTCCAGGGTTTCACACCCAGCCAATTTGTTTGTGTCCACACTGAATAGAAAACTTTTTCTCGGTTATAGCATCCATGAGCCCTTCACGGAAAAAAGGCTAGATGCAATCTAGGAAAATAAATAAGGAAATTAGGAATGAGAATATGAACTGGTGGGGAGCATTGCATGTATTTAAATATGGAATCAAGATAAAGAGATCGTAAGAATTATGGGGATAAAGCAGAAAGTCAATACTGTTTTATTTTAATCAAAAATACTAAAATTGTAACAAACTAACAATAATCCAGAGATGGGGAGGAAAAAAGAGGATATAAAGCCACATATTTCCCCATCTTTCATGGGTTGGGACCAATCGGTATTATTTGAAGTTGGTCAATCAAGAAATAGAAGCATAAGCAATTTTTTAACATTATAAAAGTAACCCCTAAAAAAAACTAAAATGAAACCTAATCTTCCCAAATATTTACTAGACAGACTCACTCTCTGGTCCAATTTTCCCTCTGTGGCTCTCTCACACACTCAGATTGTGTGAGCGAAAAAAAGAATACAAAGGAAGCATAAAAAATGGAAACAATAACATAAAATCATGCATAACACCTTCTAAAAATACATCTGTCACAATAGATGTAAACTGGATAAATTCACCACCTAAAAAGTATATTAAATTAAAATTCAAATATATGCTGTTAAGAAACAGAAAGATTGGAAGTAAAAGTGTGCAAACAAAAAGAGTATCCATGATGAGTAAAGCAGCTTTCAAAGCAAGACGCCTGAAAGCCTTCACCTCGTGCTGAACACTCACAGCCTCAAGATGCTCTCAGCAATGCCTGAGTCTCCGTCACGTTCCCCTCTTCACTTCCTTCAAAGTGCTATTGACCTCGGTGAATTGTCAAACGTCTTGCTTAGTTGTGGCTTCTTGTCTGTGACATGTACAAAAGCAAGCTGGGAGAGGGTGATGGTCTTCCTTCCTCATCCTTGTTGCCTAGAACAGCACATGAGTGATGGCCAGGAAGTATTTTTTGCAAAAATGAATAAAGAATAGATGTGATTTCAATTACCATTTAGAAGATTTGACACAAGAAAATCTGTTCATCTTTGATCAGTAGATCAAAGACAAGAATGTGAGAAACAGATCCATGAAGAAAGTTTATAAAATTGAAAGTTCTTTTCTGATTTAAAAGAAGACTTAATAGGTTAGATTCATCCTTAAATGGTGCAAATGTGCACACACACACACATGCACATGTCCACACACACACACACACCCAAAAGGCAACATAATACTTAACGGTGACATTTTGGAGGCCAGTGTTATTCATTCAACATAAGAAATGACTAACGTGTTCTTAAGTCCTTGTATTTTTCTAGAGGAGGACAGAAATATACAGGTTAAAAAGTGAAGTAGTCATCAAAATAACAGAATGTTTACAAACCAAGAGAGCAGAGGAAAAAACTTAAAAAACCAAACAGAAGGCAAAGAATGAGAAAGAAAAAGTCAAAAGAAATTGTAATTATAAATTTTTACTTACTTATTACTACTTAGTATATTGTTTATTATAAACTATAAAAATAAAAATATTTAAAACTGACCAATAAGAAACAACACATGAAATCATTGGGGATATAGCTACAGCAGTATTGGGAGAAAAGAAGAAAGCCTTGACTGCATATTAAAAAGCTGAAGAAAAATAATCTAAATCTCCAACTCAAGAACTTGGCTAAGAAGAGAATGAACCAAACACAGGTGGGAGGAAGAGCGTGCAAAGATAACACAATTTAGGAAAGCAGAGAATATAGTGTATCTCCAGAAAAAAAAAGTCAAGATACCAAAAAGCTACCAGAAATAATAAAATATTACTCATATTGTTGGTCATGAAATTGTTATTGAAAAATCAATAACTTTTCTTTATAATAAATAGATATCAAAATGTACTGGAAGGGGATTTCTCATTCACAAGAGCAAGAAATCAGACGAGAGTCTTAGGTATAAACATAAGAAGCAAACAGAAGCACATTGGAAACACATTTAACTAAATGAAGGGACATAAAAAAAGCCTTAAGTAAGTAGAAGGACATACGTCCAGAGTGAAAAGACATCAATTCTCCTAAAATTCACAGATTTTAAAAACCAGGAATTTTTTTTTAATTGGCCAAAATCTAAAATGGTCATATGGAAAGAGCCAACAACTTTCGTACGAGAAGAGTAATTGCATTAACAAACATATGATAAAGCTACGTTAGTTAAAGCAGCTTAATACACACACCATGTGCTAAAATTCATAGAACTGTAGAACTAAAAGAAAATAAATAGAACTAAAAAGAAAAATGAAAAAGAAGCTACTAGAACTAAAAGAAAAAAATCAATTTTCCTGAATGATTAATTTTTTTTAAAAAAAGGCAATATGATACAGAAATAAAAATGGTTATGTAAATCCAGGCAACAGAATAGAGTCTCCAAAAATGAATAAAACATATGGAAATGTTCATGTTCTAATGCTACCATTCAAACAGTGGAGAAGGATGGACAGGTCAACAAATTGTGTCAGGACGACTGACTAGCAATTTCGGGAAAGGGAAAATGAATCCCTACTTCAACACTTTACACCAAAATTAACTTCACTTGGGCCAAATACTCATGTGTGTGTGGGCTTTATTGAGATATAATTGCTATACACAAAAATTTGGACATACTTAATGTATTCAATTTGATGAGCTTGAACATACGCGTACACCTGTGAAACCATCACCACGATTAGAGCACTAAACATATCCACCACCTGCAAAAGCTTCCTCTTGCCCCTTTGGGTTTTGTTATTGTTGGTTTGGTTTGGTTTGACTACAGGGGCTATATGTAGTAAGAACACAACATGAGATTCACCCTCTTAACCAATTTATAGGTGGACAATACTGATTTGTTAACTAGAGAGTAGAATGGTGGTTGTCAGGGCCTGGGAGGAGAGTGGAAACGGGGAGATATTCAGTGGGGGTAAAGTTTCAGTTAGGATGAACATGAATAGAATGAATATGTTCCAGAGACCTACAATACTTAACTTTCTCAATGGAAGCATGATAGTTCTAAAAGAAGCATGGACTTTCCTAATAAGCTAGAAATAGCTAAGCGGTTATAACTGTGCCCCCAAACCCAGATAAAATAAAGAAGACTGATAGTGATGCCTAAATAAAATTTGTCAAATTCATTGAAGCAAAATTTCCATATACTGAGTAAACTTCCATATACTAAGTAAAGAAATGAAAATCTGGGGGAAATGCACACAACACCTATGACGGGTGAAAGGGGGTTTTCCAGAATGTAAGAAGAACAAACACATCTTGTTTGTTTGTTTAAATTTCATCAACCCAAAAGGAAAATGTCCACAAATATGGATGGGCTGTCGAGAGAAGAAATACCACAAAAGTATGAAACAACCGTAAGTCAAGAAATGCACATCATAGCAAAAAGTACCATTTTTACTTACAGATTTGCAAAGGCTTACCAGCCTGTGAATCATCCAGTTCTGGCAGTAGTATGGGAAGGAGGCACTGGTACTTCCTAGTGATAGCTGGACTTGGTGCTCCTTTGAGAAGGGCGATGTGGCAACAGTCCCCCAAATTTAAAACGCACCTGGGCTTTGACCCAGCAATTCCACAAGGGAGACTGAATCTTACCATGCACTCACTTCATTGAATCTCACAAAGATTCTCTCTGCCTCTCTCTCTCTTTCTCTCTCTCACACACACAGAGGCGTGTTTATTCCAGATGAGATACAGAGAAAGCTTTCTGTACTCAATGCCCTGGTCTTTGCCCTCTACGTGAGTTATTTTAATTCTCGCAACAACTACGTGACATGGGTGTCTTTTACTCCAATTTTACAGATGAGGAGACTGGCTTACAGGAGATGGGTGGCATGGCCGGAGGGTGATAAAGTTAGGATTTGAACTGAGTCTTTTTTATACCAAACTTGGTCTAAAGCACTATCCTTTTTCTTGCTTTCCTTTTGTCTGTAAAGGAGGAAGACTGGAAACAGCTTCAACATCTATGAGTAGAGGACAAATTAAAGTTGTTTCTGGAATACTAAGCAGGATTCATTTCCATCAGCTTGAAGGTACGTGTAGATATGAAAAAAAAATTGTCCGGGATATATCAGGTGAGAACAAGAAGGCACAGGGTACGTAAAATGCGGTTCCTCTTGTGTACGTGCCCTGCACACGCTTGTGACAGGATAGAAGAAAGTCCTTGTCACACACCCTCGGGGGAGAGGACCCAGACACATGGGAAGTGGGCTGGTGGCAGGGGGCAGGGGGCGCACTTTTAATTTAGCCTATTTTGTACTCTTTGCTTCCTTTTATAGTGAACGTGTCTTTCTTTTATAATTTTTTTTCAAAAACTAATTTTGAAATAAAGAATAAACATTTCCTGGATACTTCCCCAGGATATGAGTCTGTTCCAAGAGGTCCACACCCAAATCAGGTCTGGTAACATTCTGACAATAGGATTTCTAGAAAGAGAGGAAAAAATGACTTCAAGATGTGATGTTTCCTCATCAACAAGGGGCAACGAGAGCTGTGCTCCTGCCTTGCTATTGGCCCAGGCCCACAGCATTGGTTCTGGCTGTGATACAGCGGTGCGTAGGAAGCAGACTGCTCCCAGGGCTTCAGCTGGGAGCACAGGTCCTATTTTTACAGGGTGTGTGCCAGACCTCTCCCACTCCCATCACTCATTTCAGCAAGAACATGCCCCCCAGCTCAAGAAACAAGAGGCAGGGTCACAGGGCACAAGTATCCTGTGTTTTCCCGATTGGCGCACTCTCCACTCCCTGGGAGGAATTCTACAACTAAAGACAAAACAGTTTATCCCCTTTAAATGAGGGGAGCCTCACAGAGCTTCAAAGGAAAAGGTGCAAAATTTTAAGGGATGGTCCCACGTACACAGCCACCCCTCACTGGGGAGGAAGATTTTCAAAGAATTAGCCCAGAAACTTCTTGGAGGTGAAAGGGTAACGCACTGGGGACAACCATCCAACCCGATCTGCTGTGGCATTTTTACAAAAGAAATTAGAATTTCATCACACGGGGCTTGTGAGAACATCAGCTATGTTTCAACACCGTGTTCGTAACATAAACATCAGCCATGCGGTCATTTGCCTGTTTGTGAATTTCCACTGCAGATAATTGAAGAACAAACCCCAGTTCAGTTAGGGAAGCTATACAGCTCCTTATCGGAGGACTGTAGATGTTCCTCTTAACAGTGTACAGACACGGAGATTAAATTTCAGAGAGAGATTTATTTTGCGCTGTTGTCCTGTTATTCACCAGAGGATTCTGCAATGCAAGGAATCTGATCAGAATAACGCATAAGGACGTATTTCAGAAAACCAATAATTGTGGTAACACTGAGCTCTGCAAGGTGCCAAAATAAAGCCCAGAATGACACTCACTCTCTTCCCCCAATTCCTGAATCATAACTTCGTGGGATGGCGCAATGTTGTCCATTAGAGCACAAGCTGGCATAAATCACTATCGGACTTTTAGAGATTTATTGTAATTTGAGATGTAGAGCCCTTCTCTAGACCCAAAATCAAAATGATATTTTAGAGACGAGCCCTCAGAAGGTTTTACAGCTTTTTTATCTTAAGGATTCTTTGTCCTTGGTTAGGTACCGCAGGTTGTTTTTGTATCACGTTATGAAGCAGTTAAGTCAAACAATGGAAAAATTACTAAAACTGGCTGTATTTAAACTGTTTACTTCTTTAAACTTTTGACTTACCTACGTAAAAGGTAATCTTTCAAGAACAAGACCCAAACAGAATCATTGCCTCTTTGCTTTCCTCAAGCCCTTATGGAAGAAACAGAAGCTGTAACAAGATCCCTTTAACCATTTTTTATTCTGCTCATATCGGCAATGATTTTATAACAGCCGGTTGGCCTCTCTCACATTATCACAATCAGTGCATCCTGGGATTAAAAACCATTTAGGGCCCAAGTCTTAAGCAGACTCCCACACAGCAGTATCATGAACATTATGCATTGTTTCTTTTTACTGTCACCAGCTTTACTGGCTCCACTAAGAAGTAGGGGAGCCAGGTCGTCATTTTTAAGCAGAGAGCAACCCACTTACCAATGTGGAAAGTGGCATCCGACGAGATTGCAATGGTGGCAGGGAAGCAAATGCATGAGCTCTTGATGGCCACCATCCCCACTTTATCATGAAATGGTCGCACACTACATGCCTCTCCAGAGACTCTTCCTGGAAATATTGTCTTTACAAACACCGACTGGTGTCTAAATTGCTTAAGAACAAATATGTTGAGTTGCTGAAAAACCACATTAAGAAGAGCACAGCAATCTAACTAGTGGCTTAGAAGCCTAATCACAGGGGAAGTTGCAGGCAATTCCGGCGAACAGTTCAGTTGCCCATGGATGGATTCTAGGTGTGAGTGGGTCCCAGGAGGACGCACTGCCCACCCACCTCCACTGTGATGGTTCACTTGGTAGAGCAGGGTAGCCTCCACCCTGGGCGTGGTGCCTGTGCAGATGAAATAAACAGGGAAGGTCAGTTACAGCCACACAGCATCTCCTTCCAGGATCTCCCCCCCGCATGAAATAGGGTGGAGACAGCGGATTCACTCCTGTGCAACCCCAATTTCCCAACTGTCAATTTCAAAGACAGAAACCGCTCTGCAGAAACTGAACACAGGATAAGATCTGAAGTCACTCCTTTTGTTGTTACCACCAAGTAGAACAGGCATCCCAAAGATGATTGGGCTTGGAATCTAAGGTGAACTTGAATTTGGACAAGACCAGTGGATGTTTTAATAAGCTCTTATGCTGGTTTTCTGTGCCCATTTAAGAAGGACTCCACCACTTGTAAACAGTTAACAGGGAAGGAAAGAACTCTATCTGGGAAGTCGGTGTTAGTCTTTAGTTTATCTGTGAAAACAGGAAATGGGTGGTTTCTAGAGAAACGAATGCCTTCTGAGTCTCACACTGTTAAGACTATTAATCTAGTCTATCTTAGAAATAAATCACATTACCACCTTATATTTATATATTGTTTGACAGTCATTTCCTTATTTCTGCTTCTTAACCATGTGAACAAAGGTAGACATTATCATCGTCATTTTAGATGATAAAACTGAAGCTATGCAAAAATATTGATGTTATTCCTGTTAAAACTGGAAATAGAGCAAAGATGTCTATTATCACTATGGTTTTTTAACATTGTTCTGATAGATTTTCCCAATGCAGTGACATGTGAAATATTAAAAAAATGAACTATTATAAATGAAATGACAAAATTCTTTGCAAGAAATATACCACATACATAGAAACCCTTAGAATTAATTCAAGTTTTAAGTAAAGTAGCCAGAAACAAGTTAAATATAGAAGAATTAATCCCTAAGTTATTAGAAAACACAATGGAAGAAAATTAATTTCCTAATAGCAAACAAAAATATAAAATTCAAGGACAAATCCCAACAAGAATTGTACAGAATTTGCAACAGGAAAACCACAAGTATTTCCTGAGAGACATTAAAACATTTTATAGAAATAGATCATGGTCATTGATGGGAAGACTGAAAACAGTAAAGATGGATATTTTCCCCAATTAATTTAAAAGAGGACAAATGCAGTCGTAATCCCAGTGAATATTGTTACGGCTCCCGACAGAATCATTCTAAAATTTATATCAAAAATAAATAAGAAGCGGTAAGAAATTACGGGGGGAGAAGAAGAACAATGTGGGGAAATTCTCCCTGTCAGAAAGACTCATTTAACTAATGACTTTTTCATTTAAAAGGGAAAATTAAAAACCATGGGAAAGGGACATTTAATAAATAGGGTCAGAAAAAATGCCCACATGTGTAAAAAAAATTGACGTAAGTTATAGGCACACCTCATATGATACAACAAAATAAATTCCAGATGGGTTTAAATTAACTCACTAAGAAAATACTAAAAAAATGCAAAAAAATTTAAGTAACACTATAAAAAAATATATATTTATGCTGTAAATTCCATGAAGGGAGAATCATGTCTGCCTTTCCAAATAAATGAATAAATGAGAAAACACGAAAACAGTGGGGGAAAAACACAAAGAAAATATGGATTGCTGTGATAATTTAAAACACCTTTTCAAAATAGAAGGCAAATAAATCTGGGAAAAGATTGCAAATAACATGATCAAGTTCTTAATATAGAGAGATTTTATTAGTCAATAAGAAAAAGACAAGTTGAGAAAAGTGGAGAACATTTCAAATTGTGGTTTGGGAGCATCAGGAGAGACCCACACTGTGACTGTCCTGCGGCTCTGAGGGCCTGCTGTGGTTGGTGACATAAATTTACACTAGCCTTCGTTTGGGCAGCGCAGACGCAGAAGCATCGATCTAAATACACTTTCAATACTTTGACATCATCATTATCTAGGGATGGTGTTGCTTTACCAAGATTCCTAGATAGAGATACACTTCCAGTCACTTTTTGCTAGGCTGAGGTTTGATAAAGTCGTTACCAAAAAGAAAAGTTAGAATTTCGTGCTAACTTGGCTCACAAAAATAAAATAGAAAAGTTTCATTTTCCTGTGAGAATTAGTCAATTTATCTTACACGTACATAAAACATTACTCTGCAAGGATGATAAAAATCTATTCAATCATCAATTTTTGTGGTTTAGGAAAATTAAGAAAAACTCTTCCGTTGCAAAAGCTTCCAAACACACATGCGCACACACACATTATACAGGAAGCCAAACACGCAATCTGACTTCTCAAAACCGGATACTCTGTTCATGGGTGTTCATAACCTTTGTCTCCAAGCATCTAGAAGGAAGATAAAGCCACTCAAGAGTTAATGAAAATTAATGATGGAAGGGAGACAGGCGACAATAAAAAATTAAATTGACTAATTTACAGGCAAATTTTAGGGAAAAATATACAAAGAAATGGATTAAAAGGCAAAAACTCAATTGTTCTCCTTTAAAAAGATAAAATAATGTAATGGCACAAAGTATAAGGGGGAAAATATGTCTTAGAACTTGTTCTGTATTTCTGATTTACTAGCAGAATAGATGCTCTTAATTTAAAAGTTAGAAAACAGGATTCCGATTACTATGGCTGACTGAAGACATATTATTCTCTCATCCCTATCCAAACCCAGTTTAAATCACTAAAAGAATATTTTTTAATCCATTATAGTACTAGAACTGTACCCCTCAATAGATCAAAACAGAGAAGAAATTCTGGAGGTTACAGAGCACATGGAAATTGATCAATGGCAAATTCCAATAAGTTAGAGCGCCAACAATTCCAAACAGACAAAAAAGAGGGCCTTCATGAAAGTAAGCTTTCCAGGAGAACCCCCATAACACCCCAAGATCAGAGGAGTAAAAAGATCAGGCCATGGACGGTTCAGCCTAGAAATTATTTAAAGGCTAGTCCCCAAAGTACTGCGATGAGCCACACCTCCCAGTGTTCACGTCCTTGTGTGGGCACCTCCCTCATCCAATCTGGGTGGCCTGTGACTTGCATTAAATGGTAGGATGGGGGTTGGGGAGGACAGGGCACAAGATCTGAGTCTAGCCTTTAAGAGAACTGGCTGCGTCTGTTTCTTCCCTTTTGAAATGTGCAACTTTTGGACTTCCTAAGCTGCCCAGAGCCAGGGCTTCTAAGATCAGAATTTGCATTCACTGCCAAGGTGACACGGGTAACACAGCACAGCCATCAATACCCTTTGGCTTACAACCTCATATAGGAAATGAATAATTAAGTACCATCACACATTGGGGGAAGCAGCATGAAAGAACAGTTCCACTCACAGAGGAGTGAGAAAAGAATAAGAATGAAAGCAGAAGAAAAAGTTAAAATATGTCAAATGAATGAGCTTAAAAGAATATGAAAGAATACCTATTAATATAAAATAGGATCTAATAAAATTTGTGGATATTAAAAATATGACTTCCAGGATGAAAAACTCAAAAAAAAGAATAATTAGGCAAAGCTGAATATCAGATTAGGAAAGTGGAAGGTTAAGAGGGTATCTCAAAACTCAGTCCAAAAGGACAGAGGGGAAACATACGAGAGGAAATTTAAAAGAGGGCCAGGACTGACTCAGAAGCTCCAATGTCTGTCTAATAGGGTTTTCAAGGGAAAACAAAGATGTTGGAAGGGAAAAAATAAGCAAAATGTTAATAAAGTAATTCCCCCTGTGTTGAAAAGTGTCTTGAGTTTGGGGGATTTTTTCTTTTGTTTTGCCTTATTGAGAGCATTTACCAAGAACTGTACAAAAAGAATGAAAAATGACCCATTCCTAGATTTACCCTAAAAGTGTCCAGAAAGAAAAGAGCAGGTTATCCACAAGAAGCAAAAAATCAAGTTGGCATCAGCTGTCTCAGTTTCAATAAAGGCCTGAGAAGGTAACAAAGCAATGTTTCAAGGACAAGGAATAAGAATTTTGTACCTAGCATTTCATACCTAGCCTAAATGTCAGTCATGTGTAAGGCAAAATAGAGATACTTACGTTAGGCAACTGGGACACTTTCCCAACTTTTTAGAAGAGTTACTTGAACATTTACGCTGCAAACTTTGAAAAATGAATCTAATAAAGATGAAGATACTGGATATAACAGTGAGAAAAATAACCAAAATGTTACAACTTTAGAAAAGAATTATTTTAATAATATAGCCATAGATGGTATGGTTTTGAAAAAGTAAAAGCAAAATGCTAATAACAATTAATATGAACCTAAAATTCTAAATTACAGCAACAAAGTATAGGAGGTGGAGGAATCGAGATCATAAAAGAGTGTCTAGTCATATTTGAGGAAGCTGAAATTTAATACTAGACCCAAACGATCAAGACAGAAAGGATATTTAAGACAAGAAATTATATTTTATATAAAATCACAGTCCTTTTGGTTAATAGTATAAACTCCCACACATTGAACGTAACATCAGAATACACAGAAGAGTATATATGTATATAACATATACGTGTGTGGGTACACACACATATATATAACACAGAATGTAGATAACAGTATATATGTATATAATATGTGTGTGTGTATATACACATATATATAACACAGAATGTAGAAAACAGTATATATGTATATAATATACACGTGTGTGTGTATACACACACATATAACACAGAATGTAGAAAACAGTATATATATCTATAACAGAATATATGAAATATATAAAAAAAACAGAAAAAACTGGCTTGTTCACAGAAACAGAGGGAGATTTTAAGGTACCTCTTAAAAATTACAAAGTGAAAAATGAATAGACAGGAGATTAAAATATCAACTTAAAAGCATGCTCGAAAAGGCATAAAGAGAGCTTTGCCCACAACGAATAGAGAATCCATACATTTTTCAAACACTTGTGGAATATTTATTTTAAAATTTTGCCCTAGTTTTAGTGCTTAAAGAAAATTCAGTAGATTCCACAAAAGTAGAAATCACAGGGACCACATTCTCTGAATCCAAAGCAATAAAACTAGAAAGCAATAACCAAAGAAAGGCCCTAAAACATCACTACACAAAAACGTGGACCAGAACCTCTGAGTAACTTGTGAATGCAAGGGAAAATAAAAACTGAAATTAAAACTGTTTAATGAGAGTATTCCATGTTGAAACCCAAGAGCACAGGCAAAGCAGTCCTCAGAGGAAAATATAGAGCTTTAATGGATTTTCAGAAAATAAGAAAGACTAAAAGTAAATTAGCTAAGCATTCAATTCAAGGAGTTAGAAAAATAATTTTAAAAAAACCACAACACTCAAGTAAATATGAGGAAATAATTGCTGACAAAAAACAGAACTGCCCATTTCTAGTGTCACATACTTCCATTGAAAACAGCTAAAAACAGTGAGTAATTTTAGTACTCCTTAAATGCCTGAAAAACTTGTCGGTATTGTAAGACAGATGGTCAATGGGCACGTGAAAATATGCTCTACAACACTAAGCATCAGAGAAATGTAAATCAAAACCACAATGCAATATTACCTCAAACCTGTCACAATGGCTAATATCAAAAAGACGACAAATAGAAAGTGTTGGCAAGGATGTGGAGTAAAGGGAACCCTGCACACTGTTGGTGGAATTTAAATTGGTGCAGCCACTGAGGAAAACAATATGGAGGGTCCTCAAAAAACTAAAAATAGAACTACCATATGACCCAGCAATCCCACTCCTGGGTATATATCTGAAGAAAACAAAAACACTAATTTTAAAAGATACATGCACCCCAATGTTCATGGTGGCATCATTTACAATTGTGAAAATATGGAAGCAATCTAAGTGTCCATCAACAGAAGAATGGATAAAGAAGATGTGGTGTGTGTATATATATATATATATATATATATTTTATATAATGGAATATTACTCAGCCATAAAAGATAATGAAATTCTGCTTTTTGTAATGGCATGGATGGACTTAGAGGGTATTATGCTTAGTGAAATAGGTCAGACTGAGACAGACAAATACTGTATGATATCACTTATATGTGGAATCCAAAAGAAATAAAACAAACTAGCGAGTACAACAAAAAAGAAACTGATTCACAGATACAGAGAACAAATAAGTGGTTAGCAGTGGGGAGGGGCAAAATAGGAATGGGGAATAAAAGTTACAAAGTGCTATGTATAAAAGAAGTTACAAGGATATATTGTACAGCACAGGGAATATAACCAATATTTTACAATAATATAAATGGAGCATAAACTGTAAAAACTGTGAATCACTATTTGTACACCTTAAACTTATATAATATTGTAAATCAACTATACCTCAATTTATTTTAAGTAAAATTAAAAAATTTAACCTTAGTGCAAAAAATAACTAAAAATAAAATATGTAGATGCACATGCAGTTATAAAAAATAAAACAAAGAGATCTTTTGCATCCTGTAATGGACAAACAAAAAAACCCACATCAATACTGTAAGGAAATACCAGCCCAAAATCTACGGAAAGAGATCTCAGAGGGGTAGCCCAAGCTCAGGAGACAGAGAATCTTAGAATCATAAATGTACACACCTACATTCATGGTACCAATTCTTAATATACTACAATGCATAACTTTGGACCAATAAATTTTAAATGTTGATTAAATGGACAGTGTTTTACAAAATTCTGAGTGCTCCACAATTGACTAAAGAAATGTAGAAAACCAGAATACACCAATATCTACAAAAGAAATCAAAAAGTAACCACACATGTACCCCACCTCCCCCACAGGACCTAATCTCCCAGGTACAGAGACTTCCTGCACTATTTAAGTTGCCCCTTGGACAGAGGAGGTATATGTCTGATACATGTATTTTTACAAATTCCTCTTGGAATTGTTTGTTCTTTTCCAGCCTTTTGAGTTCTAATATAACTCGTTTGTTTCCATTTTTGGTGATAGATCTTCCTGTGAGTTTTGTTTAGCTGTATCCCATAGATCCTGATACACTAAGTTTTCCTTAGAACAGTTTTAGAAATTCTGCAAGTTTGTTTATTTCCCCTTTGACCCAAGAGTTGTTAATAGATGGTTTTGTTTTTCCAGGTGAAAGTGACTTTTGTTTTTTATTTTCTTATTAATTCCTGGTTTTATTGCATTTAGTCAGTGAGGGTGGTGTGTATTATTTATATTTTTTGGAATTTACTGAGGTTTTCTTTATGGCCTAATATATGGTAATTTTTTTGGTGAATGTGTACTTGGAAAGCAGGTATGCTCTCTATGATGGGGGTACAAAATTTGAAGTATATCCACAAAGTCTACCTTATTTTCTGTGTTGTTTGGTCTTCTACATAATGAATAAGGTAGGTGAGTATTATCCACACTGATTTTTTTGCCATCTTGATCTGTCTAGGACTGAAAGGGTAAATTGCCCTACTGTATGTGCCTGTCTACAGCTCCTACGCCAGTGAACCCCTGTTCATTACTTCTTTCCTTTCCTGTGGTTTCTGTTATATGAGGGTCGCATCTGTGTAATCTAATGCATATATACGAATAATATTTATATCTTCATTGTGAAGTGTGGCTTTTAGCATTATGATATATCCTTTTTTTTACATTTAAGTCTTATGGGGCTGAATTCTACCTTGTCTATTATCAAATTGCAACACCTGCTTTCTTTCAATTAGTATTTGCATCCTTACCAGCATTTTATTTATTTTGCTCAATTCCTTTGTATTAGGCACATCTCCTGGATACAGCTTTGAGTTGCTGCTTTGTGAGCCAATCTGACATAATTCTTTAAATGCGTGAGTTACGTTTACTGATATAACAATATGTTGAGTTTGGTTCTTTCACGTAGTCTCATGTAATATATACACGTTTATATGTATCTATAGGTATATTATGTATATATGATTCACACAGATGCATATTCAAAGCCTGTCACTATACGGTCCTGTTCTCTACTATTCTGGTATTATTTACCAGACTTGGTAATTATGAAGGCTTATATTTTTCTTCTAGTGTTTCTCTTGTTACTAATAACTTTGCATGATAGCCCCCATCTCCTCTCTAGATTAATCAGACAATCTCAATATAGCCAGGTATAAACAAAGCTGAATATCCGATTTTGCAAGAGAATTAGCCTCTAAGGTATCTATTTTAGATTTTTTAAAAAAAGACATCTCTTAAGCACCTAAAATGATGCATAGTTAGTCCCATCATGGGAGAAGGGAGAAAATCAAATCATTTTCCATATGGCTGAACTTCTCCCAGAATCCTGATTAAAAATCGTTCTCAATTATGGCAACAGACTTTAACTGGTAACTAGTAATTCTGTCCCTTTTCTGTTCCTCTTCCCCCAACCACCAAATTGTTAGAAGCTAGCAGCAGTGTTAATCTTCATACTCCTAATATACGTAAGATGTTACTACTTGATTTATCAGTTGCAGCTGACATTTTACTCTTAGCTAATACCTACCGGGTAACCGAGCAGCGAGTCTGTCTACTCTCCTCTTTCTCCTCGTGTTTTTTCTTACATCGTTTCAGCATCGTCAGAGCACACAGCACAGGACTAACTTGTCATCCTTATTTGTATCTTTCAGCCTTAGTCCTGCAGTTAAGTATCTTCAACACCTTCTGAAACGCTTTATGCCGAGTCTTTCCTAATTACTTTGTGGTTGCCTGACACCCTCTCTCGCATAGACTCTTCCCAGGAAGGACGCACAGGAACGCTGTCCTTGAGTTCTTGAATGTCCGCTGCAGTTTCTCTGTGGCCTTTGCACTTGAAGGAAAGCCGCGTGGCTTGTGAAATCCTCCCATCACACTTTCTTTTCTTGACAATCTTTAAAACGTTGCTTTCTTGCATAAAGTGCTTCTGTTGAGAAGGTTGACACCACTCTCATTTTCTTTCTCTTACAAGTTATTTTGACATGTTGCCTGGATTCTCAAAGAACGTTTTCCTTATTTTTCAAAGCCCAATAGCTTTCCTGGGACACATCTAGGGCTCTTCCATCCTGGGTCAATTTGCTCACGTATGCAGCACCCTTTTCAGTATGTAGATTAAAGTCGAACTCTATCTCAGGAAGCCATGAATGGCTGAAAACGTGGACTCTGTGTGGCCACTGCTCTGTCTCCAGGTCGAGTCTGGTACTGGAATGTGTCTCAGTCTGGTTCTGGGTTTCCTACGGCAGGTCTTACCCTCAGGACAGTCTTGTCACCTGTTGGTTTTGGGTTTGGTTGTTGGAACGTTCACCGGGAGGCTCCCTCTAGGCCTCCCTGCTCACTGCCTGCGCCTCTCTGCCCTCCGGACCCCACTGTGCCTGCCCTGCTCAGCTTGGCTTCTGATCCCGCGTTCTCCCTCAGAGTGAGGCTCTGTTCCTCTCAGCGCATCTCCTGCTCACTGAGAGGCCCAAGGGCTAGGCTGTTGAAGCAGCTTTGTGGCCCAGAGCCTACCTGTACAACCATTTCTGCTCTCTCTGCAACATGATCTGAGAACGTCTCCCAGCCTGGCCAACTGTGACTACGTTTGCACATTCAGTGTGAGATGCTTGACTGACGACAGAGGCACGCCCTCAGCCCATCGGCAGCACACAATTGATGCCTCGCTGCCTTGGCTGGGGGTGGTTTGGCCAGCCCCTTCCGTGTTCTGGGGTTCAGCTGGAGTTTCTTTGTCACCTAGTTTTTGTAGTCTGCAATCTTACGTCCTTCACTACCCTATTTTGTTTCCTTGGGTTGCAGAAAGCATCTTGGGGAGATTCAAAACCACACTGAGGCTATGACTCCAATGCCACAGTCTAATAGATTTTTTTTTAATGTTGATAGAATGAATTATGGTCTAAAAAGTCTTTTAATATTTCATAGTTTACCTAAGAAAATACCGAAAACTTACATATCGTAATAACCGTATTGAGTCTTTACATCCAGAACCTAGTATATCCTTTTATTCATTCAAACCTTATTTTTATATTTCTTGGCAAAATCTTGTAGTTTTCTTCTTTTGTTTCAATAGTCATCTTCTTAATATTTTTTCCTAGGTCAGTATTTTATTCTAGGATGCTTTTGTGAATAGGAACACTAATTATGTTTTCCACTAATGTGCTAACTGCTTACAGATCATATGTAAGATTGCTATTGATTTCTATATATTTTTAGGAAAAACATACATTTATATTTCCTTTTATATTTCCTAGATAAAAGATAAACTAGATTTTTAGCACAAATATAAAGATCAAACATGTTTATTTGTTGAAATGAAATATCAACGGGGAATTTAGAGAATATTATTTTAATGACCAATTTTCAAATCAAAAGATCTTTTTCATTTTATGGTTTATGGTCATAATCATCAGATAAATCACAACTGATTTAATCAGTAGAATTTAATCAGGAGAGATATGCGAGAATTTGATCCACTGGTCTGAAATATCTTTGAAAATGACATAATTCTTTGTAATAATGCATTGTTCTTTGAGCAAGCTCTTGTAAATGGCCCCTTTGGAGATGTTCTGGGAAATTGTATCTGTTTATAATCTGGTTTTGGAATTTGAACAGAAGTTTGCATATTAGAAAAAGAAATTCTTTGGAAAACTCACTCTGCATAGTTTTGATTACAAAAATTCTGTGAATCAAATAATGAAAACAGGGGGCTTCCCTGGTGGCGCAGTGGTTGAGAGTCCACCTGCCGATGCAGGGGACACGGGTTCGTGCCCCGGTCCAGGAAGATCCCACATGCCGCGGAGCGGCTGGGCCCGTGAGCCATGGCCGCTGAGCCTGCGCGTCCGGAGCCTGTGCTCCGCAACGGGAGAGGCCACAACAGTGAGAGGCCCGCATACCGCAAAAAAAAAAAAAAACAGAAAGAAAAGAAAAAAACACACTTTGGACCATCTGAGCAACCACCATCTGCTTAAATAGAAAAGACCCAGAGAAGATGCACGTACCTCTCTTTCTCCTATTTTCCGAGAACAGTCCAGGGATCACGGATGCTGCTTACAGTGCAGGCTTGTCATCGGGGAAGTACGGGAGGCCTGAGAAGGGCCAGTTCCCAGGCAGAGAGACAGCTGATTCTGGGGTAGAAGGAAAAAACAAGGGGTTTTCAAGAGAAAAGAGAGAGGACCAGGGAGGAGACAAAAACAAAGCAACATTGGGTCCCAACTTTGTACATAAAGTCAGCTGCGAGACCAGTCAGGCAGGGACACCTCAACCAGCCACAGCCCCCCTCTGCCTCCGTGGGGACATTAGGCCATACGGAGTGATTAAGGCCGTACGGACAATACAGTAAACCACCGGCAGGTCTGGCTCTCACAGATCATCTTGACTCCAGAGCAGCTCGAAAGGTCTCTGCTGGCACGTGTGCCTCCTCTTAGGCTAAGACCACGGTCACCGAACCTTGAATCCCAGACCCTCACTGACCCTCATCAACCATGGAGTGGACAGTTAGCTAGCTTCCTCGACTATAAAATGAAAAGTTTAGACCACATGAGCTTTCCTACCTCATTTCAAATATCGTAGATTAACGCATATATGTGGAATCTAGAAAAATGGTACAGATGAACCTATTTCCGGGGCAGGAATAGAGACAGACGTAGAGAACGGACATGTGGACACAGGCGGGGAAGGGGAGGGTGGGATGAATGGGAGATTAGGACTGATGTACATACACTACCATGTGTAAAACAGCTAGTGGGAACCTGCTGTATGACACAGGGAGCTCAGCTCGGTGCTCTGTGGTGACCTAGATGGGTGGGATGGGGGTGGGGTGGGCGGGAGGTCCAAGAGGAAGGGGATATAGGTATACACAGAGCTGGTTCACTTCGCTGTATAGCAGAGACTAATACAGCACTGTAAAGCAATTATACTCCAATAAAAAACAGTTACCAGTAACTATATATTTTGAGGTACACTGCCTAATTTACAAAAAATAGCTCATTTCCACTCAGACATTCCATAAGGCTCTGAAACCCATAAAGCGAGTCCACGTCGTCAAATGCATTCACCCGACAATTACATACTGAGTGCAAACAACAACCTAGGCGGTATGCGAGCCAATGGGGGTAGAGTAAACAGAAATGTGGGGGGGCTGCAAATGGGCACAAGGTTTCTTTCTGGGGAGACGGAAATGTTCTAAACTTAGACGATGGTGATGGCGGCACCACTAACAAATAATTAAATTGGGTGCTTAAAATGAGTCAGTTTTATAGCATGTAAGTTATGTCTCAAGAAATCCCTTTTAAAAAGAAAAAGAAAAAACAGAGCAGCTAGGCCTAACTCTACAATGCTTCCAGAAGGGTAAACAAGAAAGGCAGGTTGGGGAGCTGGGTGTGACAGCAGAGGATTCCACTGGGGATGGTCCTGGACCCGTCCCAACCTGAGTAGTACCAGCAGGTCCCCTGATTCAGTGGTGGCTTGGCATCTCCCAAACATTTCTTAAGCCACACCCTCTCCCTCTATGTCAAGGCCTATGGAGACACTGGCTGGTGAGATAGAAGCTGACTTCTGTCTGTGAGCCAGGCCTCTACCCAGGCTGGCAAGCATCCAACAAACTGTCCACATTGAGAGGCAATTTCTCTCCTCTGCTTCTTGTTCCCATCCCCCAGGAAAACGACACCAGGAAGGTAACCCTCTGAGGGTAAGAGGGGGCAAGTATCCTAAGATGGCTACTCATTACAATGTTTGCAATTATTTCAAATTTTGATTTTCATAATAACTCTTCATGGTTGTGTTGACCAGAGGGAAATTTTATTCCCAAATGTGTCCATGTCAAATTTCCCATTATCTTCCAGGGGGGAAAAAAAAATCAAATGGAAAGACTTTTAAAATGAGATAAAGTTTACTCATTGGAAATTAGAAATGAATATTTATTCTCAGATCTCTATCTGGATGAAAACCTTTTATTTAACACTGGTTGAAAGTGTAAATTATTCACATGTTTACACTTCAATGGTTTCTGTTCTCTAATGATTCCATTTTCTAGAGTGTATTAGTGGTAAGATAATGAAATGCCCCATCAGCCTGGAGTATTAAGTGAACAACTAACTTCAACTTTTTCAACAATGAATAAAATATAGGGAGACCCCAACAATTTATTTTGTCAGTTTAAGGCAATATACAACTAACTTCCCAAAACATAACCATTAAAGAGAGGGCTGCCAACAGCGATGGAAATGCATTCCAGTCTCCCATAGACATGCAACGGGGCCGTGATAACTAATTCACTGCTCTCACACAAATCATGATTTTTGGCAAGATTCACCTTTGCCAGAAGGGAGGAGAATTAGGAAGAAAAGAGAGATCACAGTATTCTCCAGCCAGGAGAGATGAGCTCTTGCTGTTTGAATGACATTATAAAACTGTTCACTCTATCCTTCTTTCTTAGGTTATTACTTAAGGAAATTTTGTCATTAATAAAAATAAACCTGCATCTGTTTATAGTGCTTTAAGATTTCAAAACACTCGCACATGTTATCCCATCCAAGTGATGTGTTCTTTCTGGAACATGGAAAGCTTTATATGCCTGGAGATAAATGAACATACATATTGAAAGTCAAGAATTTTATAAAACAAATCTGTTTTCCAGAACTTTCCATGAGAATGTTTTACAAATCCTTCAATAGCCCCATGTTATCCATACATTTAAGTGCTAATAACCTATGACCTATAACCATTTTATACAGCCCTCTATTTTATAAATCTCTATGTCCATGGAAATGACAATGCATTTTTTGCTGTTATCCCAAGCATAACTGCTGGCCTTGAAGGAGTCAGAGAAATGCTTTCCTTAGAATTACAATAGGCATTGTGGTTAAAGAATTAAGACAGAACGCCTATCTGCAAAATATTTACAATCTAATAGGGAAAACAAAATGCTCTTAAAATGGAAACTAACAAAACACGACAATGAATAGGACTAAGTGATGAAGGGAAAGCCTAGAAGCCTTCCTCCGAAGGAGAAATCCCTATGGCCTGGATGAGTGGAGAAGTCCTTGCTGGCTGACCCGAACTCTGATGACTGTTGTTCAGAGAAAGCAAGCGGGGAAGGTGACTGCAGGGAAGGTGCCCGCGCTGCAGGTAACGGGAGCTGCAGGGGGAACCTCCAGGCAAGAAGGTGCTGGGCCTCCGCAGGTAAGAGCACAGCCTCGTCCAAGTGGAGCAAAATGGGTCATAAAGAATGTAAGTGCCCATAGATTGGGCCAGATTGTGAAAAGCCAAGAATTGTAGGCTCGAGTTTTTATTTGATCTTGTAGTTAATCAGGAATTGTTTTAAAAAGGGATATTTAACATTTTTAAGCAACATTTTAGCACTATGGATCTGACAATGATGTGTGAGATGAACTGAATGAGAAGGAAGTTTGGGGAGAGGAAACCGACTGTGACAAATGCGCTGAGCAGAGCTCCAGAGGACTCAGGGGAGGAGGGGATGTCACTGACGTCACCTGCACAGAAAAGTCCGCGGGCAGTGTCCACAGCCCTCCCCAGAGGCCCCGGACACTGGACTCCCTGAGCCTCTTCCGGGTTTGTTGTCCACACACAAAGCACAGCCCTCTATCGTATTTGCTGTTTGTGTTGTTACTTCGTGTCTTTGCCATATTTCCCCAAGTAGCCTATGGTCTCTTGGCTTGCAAAGATGGGGTCTCACACTTAGCATCGGAACCCAGTCATGTCAGAGCTCGGAGGAGGGACCATGCCAATTTTTTGCATTAAGCCCATTTTATAAAGGAAGCAGAGCTAAACCAAAGATACTCAATTAGTTAGTGGCAGCAAGGATACCAACCCCTGCTCCAGGGCTCTTTCCCCTTGTACCATTCTATCTCTTGTTTGGGGCGACCAGCATGTGTTATTTGAGAATTATTGTAAGGCGATTTGGAAATTTTTCTGAGGAAGTCGAGAAGGCAGAACCTCTTGGTGGTATGTAATTCACAAAGAAGGAAATCGTTATTTTTGGACAAGAGCAATCTCTAAAGATATAACTGGGTCCATAGGGAACTGCCTTCCATTTCCTTACAACGGACGCTTTAAATTAATATCGCGGTCGCCCACAATGGTTGGCTTGGGAAAAGGAGCCTGGGTCCCTTTCCATGGACCTCTTCCCTCTTCTCATCGTAGTCATGACCCCTTGTTCCTTTCAGGTCATAATTCAGCCCTGTTGCTCCTCCCTGGACAGAAATCCCCCTCTCTGTCTTCCTCCCAGCTAGGGTGACCCTATGCCCTGATTTGCGAAAGGCACTCTTGCTTTTTACCCAGCATTCCAGTATTGTGACAAATAGAGCCTCTCTCTCTCCAAATGTCTGGTGTGGATAATAAATTAAAAGGCTACCATAGGTAGGGCATGCCACCAAGAGTTAAATGTCTATTAGATTGCCTAACCGAGAAACTCATAGTAGATATTTTTCCTTCCGTCAGGTCAGCAGCCTGCCCCACTTCTCATGGACGGTCTGATGGTTCTAGTGGGGACCTGCCCCACCCCTGCCCCACTTCTCATGGACAGTCTGATGGTTCTAGTGGGGACCTGCACCCAGCTGCATGGGCATCCACATGGCGAGTGGGACCTACTCATTCGCGCCAACAAATGCCCTTTCTAATGACTCTAAGTCAAGTCGCCTAACCCACAAGAGAGAACCCTCATGACACAAAACGCTGTTATCCACCGACTGATTCTCCGCTGTATTTTGCACTTACACAGATTTGCAATTTTATAACGTGACTTTTGTTAGGCTGCTCTTTATACACCAGACTCGAGTTTTTGTTCTTAACTTTGCTGATTCTTCATTTCAAATTGTTTCCTATGCTTTCTCGCGGCCCACCTTCAATTAAAACATTGTTTGCTTAACGAATGGGTTTGTCCATTCATTCAACAAGTATTTACTATATTACAGCAGAATTCTCTGTCATCTTGGAGATGGACAGGGTCCCTTTTTTCCTAAAGGAAAAAAGTAAGTCTAAAAGGTAAATCTGATTTAAATAAATTATTAAGTGATAAATGTGATCAGCTCTACAAGGAAAAACACCGGAAGTTGTGTGATGGGAAGCGTCACCTCCTTTTTTGTGGGGAGGAGGGTCAGATATATAAAGAGTGGGTAGAAATGAACCTGGAACTAAGGGCAAGTGAGAAAGGCATTCAAGATAAAAGGAGCTACTGGTAGTTACCAGTACAGATGGGAACCATGTCAGGGCATAAGAGGCATTTTGAGAAGACAGGAGTGTGGCCAAGCTGTCACAAGGACAGCTCACGTGGGCGGCAGTCAGGAGGTGACAGGTGCTGGTGGCCCGGGTGAGCGTGACGGCAACGGGGCAGGCAAAATGCAGACGCCTGGAAACATGCTGGGGGTGGAGGCGTTCAGCCTTTCAGCCTCTCACTGCCTGGGGAGGCAGCAGAATGTGGCAAGTGTGATTCCCAGGAAGAGGGTGAACCTGAGCTGAGACGAGGGACTCAGGAGAAACCAAGTTGGCTGGGGAAGGTCATGAGTTCTGTCCTGACATCTTCAAGCATCTGTGAGGCATCGCCAGGCAAGGCGGGTGGGATGCTGACATGCCAGACTGAGTCTTGGACGCTGAGGTGGGGGCCAAGGCTTGTAGACAAATGAAGCCCTGGGCTTGGGTGAGGTCACTTGGGAACATTTGTAGAGAGGAAAGAGGAAACAGGCCTGAGCACCTTTAGTGATCTAGTAAAGAGACTGAGAGAGTTAGGGAAGGTCCAGGAAAGAGGCTCGGAGGCAGAGTGTTGGAGAAGAGTGGAGCTGAGGATGTCCACTGGCTGTCCACTTGAGTCAGCAAGAGAGACTGAGGACTCCCCGGGAGGGACAGCCAGGGAGGGGTGGAGGTGGGAATCAGATTGGAATGCGTAAAGACGTGGAAGCAACCTACGTGTCCTTCAACAGACAAGTAGATAAATAAAGAAGACGTGCTACGTACATACACGTACCAGCCATGGAATACTACTCAGCCATAAAAAAGAACAAAATAATGCCATGTGCAGCAACATGGATGGACCTAGAGATGATCATACTAAGTAAGTCAGATAGAGAAAGACAAATACCATATGATATCACTTATATGTGGCATCTAAAAAATGATATAAATAAACTTATTTACAAAACTGACTCACAGACATAGGAAACAAACTTATGGTTACCAAAAGGGATGGGGGGAGGCGGGAGGGGGAGGGGGAGAGTTATATTAGGAGTTTGGGATTAACATATCCACACTACTATATATAAAATAGATAAACCACAAGGACCTACTGTACAGCACAGGGAACTCTACTCAATATGTCGTAATAACCTATCATGGAAAAGAATCTGAAAAGAATAGATAGCTGATAGTTAGATTAGATAGAGAGATAGATACATAGATAGATAGATAGGTGGATGATAGATAGATAACTAAATCACTTTGCTGTACTCCTGAAACTAACACAACATTGTAAGTCAAATATACTTCCATTTTTAAAAATGGTTTAAAGAAAAGGGAAAAAAAGATTGGAATGTGTGAGAGGTCCCAAGACTGGCTGCAAAGAGGGCAGGAAAAGGATGCAGGGTTCAAGAAGGGTTATTTTGTTTTGTTTTAATACGTGGATGTATGGATGGGAGAGGCAGTCTTTTAAATGGGAGGAAATAGAGTGTGTTTGAGTATTGATGGGAAGGATCTAGTAGAGAGGGTTGAAGAAACAAAAAGGAAGGATTAAGTATGTGCTTTTACTGAGAAAGTAGAAAAGATGTGACCCAGAGCCTTGGATGGGAAGGATGCGTATTAATGCTCTTATTATGGGGTCAGGGATACGTAACAGCCGCAGAGAAGGTTTTTCAGAGAGTCATTTTCACCTGTTCCCAACTCTTTGGCCACTTTAAATATTCAGAGTCATTTTACCACTGAGCCAGCCTGTTCTGGTTTACTACGTTGTTTGCATCACACTTTGTAAGAAGCCTTTAAATGCACTACCTCAGTTGATACAGTAACTCAAGGAAAACATCCTATGCTTCTGGCACTGCCTCTGGTCCTGCCACTGATCCTTAGCCCACGGGCTCCTATTCGCCTGCCACAGGGCAAAGATCAAAACAAAGAAGGAAAACAAGCAGTTGTTGGTTTCTCCACACTCTGAAAACTTCTTTTTCTTCCACGCATTTCATTCAGCTGTGATATATATTCATAAGCACATGTAAATAAATAAATAAAGTGCTGTGATGAGGCGAGTGGTTATATCGGATAAACACGAGGGAGATTTTGTTACCAAAGGGACTTATATGAGTCATGGTGGTGGGGCATCAGCTCAGGGCTCTGGGGAGGGTACGAGGGATTTCAACTTTGCTGGAAGCAAATGTGGATGCAAAACAGTCCAAGGATCTGTCGCTGGGATTACAATGAAACTAAACAAAAGTTATTATTTTTTTCTTTTTGTCCGCACTTTAGAAAATTATTTATATAAGTTTTTTCTAGACCCAAATGCAGTATAGGTATTTAATGCTAATCTGTATCACAGTATAAATAGTATTTTAATCTGTAAACAATGCCTAAAGATGTATATATTGTGTTGTATGTCTGTGTAAATTTTAATGAACATGTTTCTTCTAAAAAAAACCAGCACTTAAGGCTTTTAGTGTGTTTTTTAATGTTTCTGAGCAAACATTCACTCTTTTGATCCTGAGTATTCAGCTGCACTGCAAAATATCTGGAAGTTCCTTCATGAATAAGGCGTCCCTTTTGTGTGTGTGTGTGTGTGTGTGTGTGTGTGTGTGTGATTTCAGTGTTTCACTTGTGGCTGAGTTAGGTGGTTTGGGCTATTTTTAATCAACTGATAGGATTTAGTGCAAAAATCAATTAAAGGCAGCACCCAAACTGATGGATTCTTATGTCTGTATGGTCTTTCATTAAATAAAGACAGTGACTTTACACGAAGTCAAATGAACGTCTCCACCGTGCAGAGCAGATCTCACTGACGAACACACACCTTGTCACACCACCTCTCCCCTCCTCCTGGAAGAAACCCGTTTACTTAGCACACGAACTAAACCCGTGTTTTACCCTCATGCACGCACTCACTTTTTAATTTAGAAGAATCTTGAAAAACACGAAGCAGCAGAATTTTGGCACGCTCCTCAGAACGCACATAAATAAATCTTTTTTCAGCAAATCTCCAAGGGTTTTAGGCAAAACTTTGTGAATGCCAGAGCAGAAAGCTAAAAACAATTTCGGGTTTGTTTGTTGAGCCAAAAAAGTGGACATCATGTCCAAAGTACAACTTAAAGCATTATGGTTTTGTATTAAAGAATTCAGTAATATGCATTTCCAACTTAAGAATTCATCTGCAGAGTTTCCCAGGCATGGACTGCTCCTCCAAGTTTTAACTCTTAACAAAGAAATCCAAACAGAGCGGGCTCTGGGAGATAGCCGTGTTTCTGTGGCAGTCTCTGAGCAAAGAAGTGGATCGTGTGTCCAAGGGCACTGCACTCAGGTTTTTCTCTGAGATGATTCAAAACAACGGAAACAACTGCGATGGGCACAATTTTCTTTCCCCCAAATCTCCATGACCTGTTCCTTCCCGTTAACAGGAATGAGCGCCATCCTGTAGGACAGGACACTGCACATAATAGAAGTTCAAAAAATATTTGTTGAACCAAAAACATATAAGAGCCAGAGATAACAAGTTGTGCTTGCCATTTTTTTCACTGCTTTACTGAGGTATGATTGACGTAAAAAAGCTGTAGGTATTTAATGTTATTTGGAGATAACATGATATCGTATACTAGAAACTTTGTGAAGAGGGTAAATCTTCTGTTGTGTGCTTGCCTTTTAGAATTAATCGAATTTTCTTGTTCATAAGAAAAACACAAACACATTTTAAAAAGAAATTTTAATTATGGAAAGAAAAGAGAGGAAGTAGAAATCCCCAGCCCCTAAGAAGCACTTTTCTCTCCCTGTTGCCCACAGTCTACCTGAACGTCCCTGCTGGCTCCCACACCTTCTCACCAGCATCAATATTGCCTGTTATGAAGTCTGACCTTCCTGCACAGAGGGGAGCTTCTTTGTTGGCTTCATCTCCACATCCCTCACTGCCAAGTCTGTGGTACCAAGTACAATGGGTACCCCTGGAAGGCACTCAGCAAATGTCTTGAGTCAATAATCCCATTATTCTAATTTTCCACATGCATTGGCTAACATTAGGTAGGAAGGTACAAACAGGCCTAACAAATGCATTTAAACTCCTCCCTTCAGTGCTTCTGGAAGAATGGAGGGACTCATACAAATACTTTGAAGCCTAAACACCATGAAAGATTTCCATCATGTATTTGTGTAATGCACATGGTCCATATTTGTCCACTTAGGTCTTTATTTGAACATCTGGTTTTCTGCTGTGAGCCTTCCCATGGCTGGATGGAAGCCACTTTGGAACCTGGAAGCAATGCCTGATGTTCTGTAATTAACTTTTTCCCCCTCAAATAGGAACAAAATGGAGTGTAAGAAAACTTGGCAATGACTCATTTTGTATATTGCTCTGATAATTCATTTTAGCCCAATCTCATCAGTTCTATTTAACTTGTATCAAATAAAGTTTTGATGATTTAAGGAGAAACACATCACAGAACGAGCTGACTGGTATCATTTCAAAGTCATTCCTGTTAGACAGCACCTTAATCACAACATGTAGGGCCTTGGCACGTGTGGCCCCGAGCTGCCCCTCTCTCCCCCCACCTCCATGCCCTATCCTGCTCTCTACACTCTAGCCGTGCCAGCACAGTCAGCTCCTTCAACACTCATCCTCTCTCCCCTGACAGAGGACCAGCCAGCACTGCTTCTTCGCCTGATCACGCCCCCCCAGCCACTGCTTGGTTTAACCTACACTAACTTTAGATCTCAACTCAAGGGCCACTGGCTCTAACAAACTATTCCTTACACCTACTCAAGGTCAAGTTCTTCTGCTATACCGTCCTGTAGAATCAATCATTTCTATTATCTCACTGCACTTGTTTTTAGCTTACAATCTTATTCCATATATTACTGAAATTATTTCACCAATATGTATTGACACCAAAAGTCTCACGGGAGTATGGTCATGCCCATTCTTCCCCACAAAGGAGACACGCAAATATTTATTGAATTAATGCATGACAAAAGAATAAATGAATGGACAATAAATATATCCCACAACCTACTTTGTCCTCTAGAAGGCTCACTTTCTCACTCATCACAATAAATTTCATACCTTCTTTTCTCTCTTCAAGCTTCTGACATTTTTTTCCTCCACTGTCTCCCTCCCCTGATGACCTTACCACATGCTTCATGGAGAATACAGGGGCCAAAACCAACTCTGTCACCTTCCCACTACCACTCTTATAATCCAGTAAACATTTGCACCCACCTGTTCCTCAAAACAAATAGAACAAACAGGAAAAAAAATAGCATAATGGCAGACCTAAATCCAACCACATAATAGTTACAATAAATGTAAATGGACTGAAAACTCCAACTAAAAAGCAGTTACTGTAAGACTGGGGATGGGGACTTCCCTGGTCGCACAGTGGTTAGGAATCCGCCTGTCAATGCAGGGGACACAGGTTCATTCCCTGGTCCGGAAAGATCCCACATGCCATGGAGCAATTGAGACCATGTGCCACAAATACCGAGCCTGCACTCTACAGCCCACGAGCCACAACTACTGAGTCCGCGTGCCACAACTGCCGAAGCCCGCATGCCTAGAGCCTATGGTCTGCAACAAGAGAAGCCGCTGGAATGAGAAGCCCACGCACCGCAACGAAGAGGAGCCCCCACTCGCCACAACTAGAAAAAAAGCCCGTGCGCAGCAACAAAGACCCAATGCAGCCATAAATTAATTAATTGATAAATTAAAAAAAAAGACTGGGGATTAAAAAGCACCAAGACTCAACTATATTATGTCTAGAATAGATGTGCTATAAATATAAAGATACAAGTAACTAAAAGAAAAAATAGGAAAACATAAACCATACGATAGTAAACATGAAAAAGATGAACCAACTATATAAGACAGAATATCTTTTACTATATGTTACTTAGTAACATCAGCAAATAGACTTTAAGAAAAGTCGGCATGTGGGATCTTCCCAGACCAGGGCTCAAACCCATGTCCCCTCCATTGGCAGGCAGATTCTTAACCACTGCACCACCAGGGAAGCCCAGGAGAATATTTTATAATGATAAAAGTGTCAGCATATCAGGAAGACATAACAATTATAAATTTGTATGCTCCCGGGCTTCCCTGGTGGCGCAGTGGTTGAGAGTCCGCCTGCCAATGCAGGGGACACGGGTTCGTGCCCCAGTCCGGGAAGATCCCACATGCAGCGGAGCCACTGGGCCCGTGAGCCATGGCCGCTGAGCCTGCGTGTCCAGAGCCTGTGCTCCGCAACGGGAGAGGCCACAACAGTGAGAGGCCCGCGTACCGCAAAAAAAGAAAAGAAAAAAAATTTGTATGCTCCCAATGACAGCACTTTAAAATACATTAAACAAAAACTGACAGAAAAAAGAGAAAAATAGGCAAGTCAACAATCGCCATTGAAGATATCAACAACCTCCTATCAGTGATCCACAGAACAGCTAAACAAAATGTCAGTGAATAATAGATGTCACAAGCTTAGACTATAGAATGACATCTATGAACAGTAAGTTTTTCAACTGCATATAGAGTGCTCATCAAGAGAGACCACATACTAGGGTACAAACAAGTCTTGACACATATGAAAAGACAGAAACCACATATAGTATATTGTTTAAACACAGTGGAATTACATTCAAAAAGTATAACAGTAATACATCTCTTCAAAGCCTCAAATATTTGGAAATTGAACAGTATACTTTTACAAAACCTGTGTAACAGGTTTTACAAAAGGAAGACAGGAAGGAGAAAGGAAGAAATCATAGAGAAAATTAGAACATATTTCAAACTAAATGATAATGAAAATGCAACATATCAAATTTGTGGTTTATAGCCAAGGCAGAAATAAGAAACCCATTTCTAGCTTTAAATGCTGATATTAGAAAAAATTTAAATAGGATTTAAATCAAGTTTCTATGTTAAAAAGCTACCAAAAGTTGAGTAACCTGAAATTAAATAAGTTAAAAGAAAAAAAATCAAAAGAGCAAAAATCAATAAAATGGAAAACAGAAAAAACAACGAAGAGAACTAACAAAAGTTGATTCTTTGAAAAGGTTAGTAATATTTATAAACCCATCACAAGATGGATCAAGGAAAGAAAAAAGAGAAAACTGCTTAGCTTTATCAGTAATAAAAAGAAGAAACATGATAAAAATTCTGCAGACATTAAAGGAATAATAAGGAAATGGTATAAACAACTTTTTTGCCAATACTTAAACTGACACTAAATGAAACAGAAATTCTGAAGCGTCTGTTTCAATCAAAGAAATTGAATTCATATTAATAAAACTCCCTAAAAAGAAAATGAGACAAAGACATCACAAAGTAAATTATGAGCCAATATCCCTCATTAATAAATAGGAGAAGTTCTTAAAATTTTAGCAAGTCGAATATAATATTACATAAATGAATACTGTATTATGACCTAATGGAGTTTATCCGAGAAAGGGAAGGTTGGTTTAACATTTAGAAATCGATATTAAAATGTAATTAACTATAATAACAGACTAAAATAAAAATTATAATCATCTCAAGGATGCAGAAAAACATTTGACAAAATCCACCTTATATTTGTGATTAAAACTTTTGGCAACAAGGAATAGAAGAAAACTTTCTCAATTGAAAAAAGACATCTATGAAAAACATAAACCTTACATCATACTTACTGATGAAAAACTGAATGTTTTCCTGCTAAGATCAGAAATGACACAAGAATGTTCATTCTTATCAATTCTATTCAATGTTTTGTAGGATTTTCTAACCAGTGAAATCAGACCAGAAATAAAGAATTAAAGGCATGCAGATTACAAAGGTAAGAATAAAACTATATTAATCATACATGATATAATTGTTTATTTAGAAGACCTCATTAAATATACCAATTTTAAAAAGATACTAGAACTAATAATTTTATTTAACAAAGTTTCAGTATATAAGATCAATATATGAAAATCAGTTTTACTCTATATATTAGTGACAAACCATTGCAAATTAGAAGTATAAAACAATAGTATAAGAACAAATGAAATACTTAGTGAAAATTTTAACAAAAGATACACAAGACATGCACAATAAGAACTACTAATTGTTTACAAAGAAAATTAACCTAAATAAGCAGATAAGTATACCACGTTCCTAGTTTAGAAACCTCAATATTGTTAATATGTCCATTCTTCCTAAACGGATCTTTAGATTCAAAGCAAATCCCAATCCAAACCCCAGAATGCTTTTCTGTGGAAATTAACAAGCCAATTTTAAAATTCACATGGAAATGTAAAGGCCTTAATATAGCCAAAGAAACTTTGCAAATGGTGCTGAAACAATTGGCTACCCAGAATCAAAAAATAAACTTTGATCTATATCTCTTATTATATACAAAAATTAACTCAAAATGGATCATAGACCTAAAAAAAATCCTAAAACTATAAAACGGGAAAAAAAATAGAAGAAAATCTTTGTGGCCTTGGGTTAGGTAAAGATTTCTTATATGCAAGACCAAAATCAAGATCCCTGGAAGAAAAAAAAATTGATAACTCAAGACTTCAAATATGAAAAAATTTTGTTCTGTGAGTGACATTGTTAAGATGGTGATAACCCAAGCCACATGCTGGGAGAAAACATTTTCAAATCACCTATCTAATGATGGACCTATATCGAGAATAAATAAAGGACTCTCAAAACTCAATCATAAGAAAACAAACAACCCAGTAAAAAATGGACAAAAGATTTTAACAGACATTTCACCAAAGAAAATATAGAGGGCGCAATTAAACACATTAAAAGATGTTCAACATCGTTTGGCATTAGGGAAACATAAATTAAAACTATGGTGATACACTGTTACCCACCTCCTAAAACGGTTAAACGACCGAGCATTCAAATGTTGGCAAAGTTCTGGAAACAACTGGACTCTCACAGCTGGTGGAAATGTCAAATGGTACGGCATGGAAAAAGAGTTTGTCATTTCTTCAAAAAGTAAGCATACACCTACCATATGGCTCAGTCAATCCACTCATAATTGTTGACCCAAAAGAAATGCAAATGTATGTCCACAGAAAGATTTCTGAATAAAGGTTTATAACAGCGATATTTGTAAAAGCCAAACATTGGAAACAACACAGATGTCTATCAACAGGTGAGTAGATAAGGAAACACTGAGATACCTGTACTGTGGGGAACTACTCAGCAATTTAAAGGAACAAACCATTGCTATACATAACAATATGGATGAATCTCAAAATAAGTATGCTGTGAGAGAACACACAAAAAAAGTATAGGCACCTATTAGTCCATATATATAAAATTTTAGGAAATGCCTACTAAGGTATAGTGACAGAAAGCAGATCACTCGTTGCCTGAGACGGGGTAGGGATGTGTAAGTCCAGGAGCAGCAAGGAGGAAGAAAGAGTTACAAATGTGCACAACGAAACCCTTGGGAACGATGGGTGTGCTCGTTATCTTGATTATGATGGGTGCTGGCTTCACAGCAGTATACGTGTGTCAAAAGTTTTCAAATTTCAATATAAGCAGTATGATATATGTCATTTACAACTCCATAAAGTTTTTCAATCAATTAACTATTTCTACATTTTAGCAGGAACAATTAGCAACTGAAACTTAAAAATATAATTCCATTTACAATAACCTCAAAAATACTTAATATTTAGGAGTAAGTTTAACAAAAGACATACTTAAAACTACAAAATTCTGCTGTGAGGAATTTTTTAAAGACCCAAATAATTAGTAAAATACATCAAGGTCACGGATGAGAAGAATCGATATCATTAAGACATATATTCTCTGCAAATTCGTTTACAGATTCAACGCAATCCGATTCATGTTCTCCTAGTCTTTTTTATAGAAGTTGACAAGCTGATTCTAAAATGTGTATGGAAATGCAAAGGGCCTAGAAAAGTCAAAACAACGTTGAAAAAGCAAAACCAAGCTCAGGGCTTCACTATCTGGGTTCTAGATTTACTGTGAAGTTTCAGGAACCCTGACAGTGTAGTACCGGCACAAGAGTAGACAAACAGATTGAGGGAATAGGATACAGAGATAGACTGACACTTATACGGTCAATAAACTTTTCACAAACACACCAAACAATTCAAAAGGAAAACTGAATTCAGCAAATTTTACTGGAACAACTGACATCCACATGGAAAAAAGTAATTTTGGACCCCCATACTTCTGCACATCATACCAAAAAAAAAAATTCAAAAGGAATCATAGATCTATATATCTTTATAAATCACAGATCTATAAAGCTTTTAGAAGAAAATATAAGATAATATTGTTGCAACCTACAGGCAAAGATTTATTAGACAGAACCCAAAAAGCAATAACCATGACGAAAAAATGGTGAATTAGACTTACCTAAATTGAAAACCCATGCTCATCAAAAGACACCATTAAAATGAATAAGCAAACCGCAAATATTTACAAAACATTTGCCTGACAAGGGACATATTCAAATTATACAGTGACTCCTACAATTCAATAATAGAAAGACAGACAGCCCAACTAAATTAAAATATGGGCAAAATAATAATTGAACAGACATTTCACAAATGAAGCAGCATGAATGATCAATAACCACACAAACCAGTACTCAGCATCCCTTGTTGTCAAGGAAATGCAAATTAAAACCACAATGTGATATCGCTACACACCCTAGAATGGCGAAAATTAATAAGATCGACAAAACCAAATGTTGGCAAGGAAATGGAGCAACATGAACTCTCATGTAGCTCTGGATGAAACATAAAATGTTACAACCACTTTGGAAAAGTTTTAACAGTTTCATTTAAAGTTAAACCTACGCTGTGTATTTGTCTCAGAGAAATTAAAATATATGTCCCCAAAAAGTGCAGAAGAATATTCATAGCAGCTTCAACCCCCAACTGTCTATCACTGGGAGCATGAATGAACAATGTGTGACATGGGACACTAGGCAGCAGTAGAGAGAAAGGAGCTACTGACTCCTGCACGTGGATAAATCTCCCAGATGAAACACTGAGTGAAAGGAGCCAGACACAAAGAAATTCACACCCTGAGGTTTCATTTACAGGAAGTTCTAGAACAGACGAAACTAATATAAGATGGAAAAAGTCAAAAGAGTGGTGTTCTGGGCAGGAGTGTGGGATGGTGGCAGAGTAGGAACTGACTGGGAAGAGAGGGGACTGAAATGTTCTCTATGGTGACAGGGATGTGAATTACATGACTGCATCCCTTTGTCAAAATTGTACAGTTAGTGTTTGTGTGTGTGTTTCAATGTGTGTAAATGTCAACTTAAAAAAGAAATATAAGATTTGGAGGTCACCAAGATGGTGGGGTAGGAGACCCCAGCCTCCATCCTCCCACAGAGAATCTAAAAAGGATGAAGTCATGGAAATGGAGAGTAGATTTGATGGTTACCAGGGGCTGTGGGGGGAGGAACTGTGGAGATGTTGGTCAAAGGGTACAAATACTCAGTTATAAGTTGGACAGTATACAGCATGGTGACTATAGTTAACAATACTGTACTGCGTACTTAAAAGCTGCTGTGAGAGTAGATCAAAAATGTTCTCGCTGTAACCACAAAATGGTAATTAGATGAGATGAAGGATGTGTTAACTAACCCTATTGTGGTAAACAGTTCACAATATGTACATGTATCAAATGATCACATTGTACACCTTAAACTTATACAATGTTAAATGTCAATCATATCTCATTAAAGCTGGGGGCGGGGAAGAACGGTAAATAATCAAAAGAATAAAGTAAGGTTAGGGAGCGAATAGAGGTATGGGTGAAAAAAGAATGGCAGAAAGTTCATAATCATTGAAGGTGGGTGATGGGTATGTCAAAGTCCATTGTATTATTCTGTTTACATGTATTTGGAATTTTCCACTAAATTAAAAACTATTAAGAAAAAATTCAGGTTGGCTTTCAAAATAATTATCTTATAATAGTCCAGGGATAATGTTAGAGATTTTAAAAAGAATTTGAGGGCTTCCCTTCCCTGGGGGAGCAGTGGTTGGGAGTCCACCTGCCGATGCAGGGGACGCGGGTTTGTGCCCCGGTCCGGAAGGATCCCACATGCCGCGGAGCGGCTGGGCCCATGAGCCATGGCCGCTAGGCCTGCGCGTCCGGAGCCTGTGCTCCGCAGCGGGGGAGGCCACAACAGTGAGAGGCTCACGTACCGCAAAAATAATAAAAAGCATTTGAAACTTTTAAAACCAGTTGGTAAGTCACCCAGCAAGATACTTCTTGGAAGATTACCACACCACACATGATTATGTATATAGAGACACATATACAACATAGAGCAAACATGCGCACTCCTGTAATTAGCAGAGAAGAGTCAGGGTCATGGCACAGGTCTTGGTGTCATGTGTCCTAGTAACTGGGGACCTGGGGGAAAGGGTTCAAGTTCTGGCTCTGCCACTGTCCTTGGGGGTACCAGTTACTCTAAGTAATTCCCTCACCTGTCAAATTAGAAAAAATCATAGCGCCTACCACACACAATTATTGTGAAAATTAGAGAATCCATTGAAGCAACTGCACATGTTAGGGGAAGACTCAATATTATTTTTTTATCGAAATACAGTTGTTTTACAATATCACATTAGTTTCAGGTGTACAGCATAGTGATTCAATATTTTTATCAGTTATACTCCCTTTAAAGTTATTATGAAATAATGGCTATATTTCCCTGTGCTGTACAATATATCCTTGTTTCTTATCTACTTTATACATAGTAGTTTGCATCTCTTCATCCCCTTCCCCTATTTTGCCCCTTCTCCCTCCCCTCTCCCAACGGGTAACCGCTAGTTTGTTACCTATATCTGTGAGTCTGTTACTGTTTCATTATACATTCGTTTCTTTTGTTGTTGTTGTCCCATATATAAGTGATAACATACAGTATTTGTCTTTCTCTGATTTATTTCACAAAGCATAATGCTGTCTAGACCCATCCACATTGTTGCAAATAGCAGAATTTCATTCTTTTTTATGGCTGAGCAATATTCCTCTGTGTGTGTGTGTGTGTGTGTGTGTGTGTGTGTGTGTGTGTGTGTGTGTGTGTATGCTACATCTTCTTTATCCATTTATCTTTTGCTGGACACTTGGGTTGCTTCCATATCTTGGCTATCGTAAATAAAGCTGCTATGAACATTGGGGTGAATGTATCTTTTTGAATTAGTGCTTTCATTTTCTTCAGATATATTTCCAGCAGTGGAATTGCTGGATCATATGATAGTTTTATTTTAAGTTTTTTAAGGAACCTCCATATGGAGGTTTTCCACAGTGGCTGCACCAATTTACATTTCCAACAACAGTGTGCAAGGGTTCCCTTTCCCTTTTCTCCACATTCTCTCCAACATTTGTTACTTGTAGACTTTTTGATTAGCCACTCTGACAGGTGTGAGGTGATATCTCATTGTGATTTTGATTTGCATTCTCTAATAATAAGCAGTGTTGATCATCTTTTCACATGCCTGTTAGCCATCTGTATGTCTTGTTTGGAAAAATGTCTATTCAGGTCTTCTGCCCATTTTTTTTGATTGGGTTGTTTGGGGGGGGATTGTTTGTTTCTTTGTTTTTTGTTTTTTTGTTTGTTTGTTTGATGTTGAGTCGTATCAGCTGTTTATATATTTTGGTTATTAACCCCGTATCTGTCATATCATTTGCAAGTATGTTCTCCCACTCAGTAGGTTGTCTTTTTTGTTATTGTTAATGGTTTCCATTGCTGTGCAAAAGCTTTCAAATTTAATTATGTCTCATTTGTTTATTTTTTGCTTTTATTTATTTTACTTATTTTGGAGACAGATCCATAAAATATTGCTACAATTTATGTCAAAGATGTTCTGCCTATGTTCTCTTCTAGGAGTTAAATTTAAGTCTTTAATCCATTTGTTTAATCCATCTGTTTGTTTGTATATGGTGTGAGGGAAAGTTCTAATCTCATTGTTTTACATGTAGCTGTCCAGTTTTCCCAGCGCCACTTATTGAAGAGACTGTCTTTTCCCTATTTTATATTCTTGCCTCCTTTGTTAGACTAATTAATCATAGGTGAGTGGGTTTATTTCTGGGCTCTCTATTCTGTTCCATTGATCTATGTGTCTGTTTTGGTGCCAGTACCATGCTGTTTCGATTACTGTACCTTTGTAGTATAGTCTGAAGTCAGGGAGCAGGCAGACTCAATATTATTAATTAGGGATATAATGTATTATTACCTGAAGATAAACGATCAGCAGGCAGCCAACAAAAACCTCTGGAAGCACAAAAGCACACAATTGTTTCTTCTGAGTAATTCAGGGCTTTAAAGAATCATTAAGGAATGGCTCCAGACCGTGCTAGCTGCAAGCAAATTTATAAGCTGATAGAGGAAAATGGGAGACTTTCACATGTTAAGATTGAAAAAAATAAGCCCTTTTTTACCTTTGTTTTGTCTAAATATACTTACAGCAATAGGAATCAATTTTATTGTTAAAATTCCTGCAGGAAATAGAATTTTGTCACTGTAAGCCGAAATATTTATTCCTGTAATGTAAATTTTTATAAGAACAATTTTTTAGGAGAATACAATTATCCTATCATAGCAGAGGAGAACACACTTAAAATGAAGCAAAACAGCCTCCAAGCTACACAATACAAAGAGTAAACCAGTCGCCCAGGTGGTATCAGCAAGTCTTAAATGTAATTGATTCACTGGAAGAAAATTAAACCAGGAGATAAAGTTGTTACTAGTTGGTCATTGGAATCAAGGTCTCTGTGACCTGGACAGAAGTGCACTGATTTTTTTCTGTCCCTGGTACGTAAACAGAGCGCCCCCCCTTGTGCCCCGTGTAGACACGTGGGTGTTTCTGACCTGCCCTGTAAGTGAGTGCTCATCACACAAACAGAAGTTTTCCCTGAGTCTTGAGGGAAGAGGGGAGTTTAGGACCATGTGGAACTCAGGCGTATGACCTAACCTGGTCACCCAGGGAAATCAGCAGAGAAGGACTCTGGAGCCTGGGAGAGAGCCCTTTGGAATACAGAAAACATTGGGTTGTCCTTACTGATGGATGATAACTGGATTAGATGCTCCCCAATTAAACGAGCTGAGCACCCACCCTCAGGCTTCGAGCCAGGCAAGACTTGTTTAGAAATCCGCTTTTCCAATCTAGCTTTAACAAGAAAAGAAATTTATAAATGGAGATGTCAAAACAATTGTAAAGGAAAATGTCAAATGGAAATTTAGATAATTCTGCTCCTTTCGTGGGAGTTCTGAAGCTACAGATAACGTGGCCAAAGCAAAGAGGGCTGGAGCCAGAACGGACTTCACCAAAATGAGTCATTACTGCAATTTCCAGATCTACCACTCATCCCAGAAAGCTCCTCACAGAAAAGAGAGCTACGCACACAGCTGGGCCGTTGGGGTCTACACGGCCCTTGCCCAGCAGTACGTGATATGGTCTGAACTATCAGAATGTCTGCACATTCCTGGACAGGTGACACGTGCCATGATCAAAGCCATCAGAAGAAAGAAAAGAGCACAGCAGACAAGGCAATGGGTCCTCCCAGAAGGCCTGGTGGCAGTCATGCGCTAATGAGAGCGCCTGAGTGACTAGGAGTGACGTACCAAGAATATCCTCGCCGAGAAGAGGCCTGAAATGATGGAATTACAGCCTCGATGGTTGAAGGGAGTACAAACTGGGAGCTCTTATTTTTCAAGTGTGTCAAACACAAGTTAATAATCAGCAAGACCACAGGTATCTTCACCCACCACTGGCGACAACATTCCCAATGCTGCTGTCATTCACGTTGGGTCCACGGTGATTATGCTGTTGTGTCCCAGTGAGTTATTATAGATGAGAAGTCCAACACCAAGTACACGTCATTTTTTTTTACCAGATGCACAAGCAGTAGGTCTACATGGCGGCAGCTCTAACATCTGGGAGCCACAGAGACTTGATAATTGAAAATTAGCTTAAAATGTGCAAATAGAAGATAAATGAGGTTACTCTAAACTTGCCCACGGTCCTACTGCTTGTTAACCCTGCAACGGGCAGGTCACTCAGCTTCTCAGAGCGGCTCAGGTGGCTCATCTATGAATCGCACCCCTGATACCCAAAGGCAGGGCTGGACCTGGGGCCTCCTGGAGTCCCTTCAACTGTTCCCTCACTGAGCAGTCATTGTGCCAGGAGCCGGGAGGGGACACAGAAAGAACAAGGGGACTTTGTTCCCATCTCCAAGAATCTTACCACCCAACTGGGGCGAACAGATGGTAATAACTATAACAAAGCAGAAAAAGAAATCTAATACAATAGAGAAACAAAATACTAAAGAAATACAAAAAGCCAAGAGAGATTAATCCCATCTGGACCACAAGGGACAGTTGCATGAAAGAGGTGGCATGTGAGCTGACAGTTATTAAGAAGGAAGGAATGAGGACCCTAACTAGGATGAAAGCAGTAACATGGAACCGGAGGAATGGATCCACGACATTCTAGAAAGCCAGGGCAGGCAGGCCTTGATGACGAGGTGGATAGACCACATTGCCCAGTCCCCGTCCTTAAGCAAATTCTTTTCAGCTCAGGGTCTTAACTCCTTATAATCCACAACTCTGCAAATCTACTTAGGATTGAACTGAACCTTAACTCAAAGTAAGTAATATAATTTGTGCTTTATTTCAGTGATAGTTGTAAACATAGAATTATAAAATAAGTATATAACTAATAAATGTAGTTAATTGTATATATACATACATAATTATAAATATATGTATAGGTAGATAACTGGTAAAGAATTTAAGAGACGTGAACTCATGCAATTTAAGCTATTGTCTCATAATTCTTTTTTTTTTGACATAGAAAACAAATTTATGTTTATCAAAAGGGAAGGGGGGAAGGGATAAATTAGGAGTATGGGATTAACAGATACAAACTATTATATATAAAATAGATAACCAACAAGGACCTACTGTACAATGCAGGGAACTATACTCAACATCTTATAATACATATAATGGAAAAGAATCTGAAAAGCATACATACATACCTATATATATATATATATATATATATATAAATGAATCACTCTGCTGTACACCTAAAACCAGCACAATATTGTAAATCAACTATAATTCAATTTTTTTAATTTTGATGTTTTTATCAGTGTGTAATATTTGAGATTGGAAAATGGAGGACAAAAGGAAAATATGGTGATGATTCTCAGGGATTCCGTAAGAAATCATCTCACAGATGATGATGGTAAAAATAATCTTTAAAATATATGATGGTGAAATATTTGCTTTGTTCTAACTGTTCACTGTGCTTCTCATTCTAGAAAAAGAGCACCCCATGAGACCTATGATAAAATGAATAAATGGAAAGTCTGATGAAGAAAAAAAAAAAAAACTGTAGTGCTGCAAAACTAATGTGCTGTAAAGCTACCCTAAAGAAAGCCAGAGGGCAGGATGAGGGTGGGGATGGCTCTATTCTGTGCTACCCCCATCAGACTGCATCTCCAGGACCATGTTGCAACCAGCACCACCCATTAGGACCGTCACAAACTGAAGGCACCTGAGAATGTGATCCATGTGCTTAAAGGGAAGCTTCCTATCTTCATACCTGTTTCATCTTTATATGAAAAAAAGGTTGGCATGGAGAAGACCAACTAAATTTGATCTGTGGCCTCATAGAGTAGAACCAGGGCAAATGAGGAGAAATAAAAGCAAAGACCCTTTTGTTGAGTACCAAAGGGAAATTTCTAGCATCCAAGATTTCCTTTCAAGAGAGCAGGCGTTTGCAGATGGAGACGTTCAGATGAAGGCTGGACACAGCACATGGTGTTTCTCAAGCATTGTCCTGGTTCTTTACAAACATTAATGTACTTAATTTTTATAAAGCCATATGAGGTGAGGACCCTTTTATGACCCCATTTTACAGATGAGAAAAATTAAACACATAGAGATCATGCAAACTTCCTAAAGGCACCCAGCTAGCAAGCCACCTGGACGGTCCAGCTCCGGTGGCCATGTTCGTAATCATTTTGCTGCTATGAGGCACTTGGGCAGAACTGTTGCTGCGGAGTCAAATCATGGATGGATGATTGACATAAATCAGACTTAAGACCGCATGAGTCTACAGAAGGATCACGATACAGCCACATGACTCAGAAGCATGCCAGACCTTTTGGAATCTAAAGACCAAAGCAATCAGGTGTTTTGAAGATAATGACGATGATAAAAATAAAAAAAAAAAATTCTGGGTATCCCTGAGCTAGTCACCCTTTATTTCACAGACATCTTAGAATTTTCTCTCCTATTTACTTATTTTTTATTGTGATTTCGAAAAAGGACCAGAGAAAGGTCCAACTCTGATTTCACACAACAAGAAATCATTAGTAACAAGCATTTAGAAAAACAAGGATTACTATCAGGAAAACCTTAAACGTGAGAATTAAGTATGGGCATTTGCCTTCAACTGGCTCAAAACGGCACTTACTCAGGGATTTCAAATGTTTCTTCCATCTCATATAAAATTAAGAAAGAATCATTTTTGGGTTTTTTTTTTGTAGTTTCTTATCTTTATGTACCTTTATTGGAGTATAATTGCTTTACAATGTTGTGTTAGTTTCTGCAGTACAATAAAGTGAATCAGCTATATGTATACATATATCCCCATATCCCCTCCCTCTTGAGCCTCCCTCCCACCCCCGCTATCCCACCCCTCTATGTCCTCACAAAGCACTGAGCTGATCTCCCTGTGCTATGCAGCAGATTCTCACCAGCCATCCATTTTACATTTGGCAATGTATATATGTCCATGCCACTCTCGCACTTCGTCCCAGCTCACTCATCCCCTGCCATGTCCTCAAGTCCGTTCTCTACACCTGTGTCTTTATTCCTGTCCTGCCACTAGGTTCATCAGCACCGGTTTTTTAGATTCCATATATGTGCGTTAGCATCCGGTATTTGTTTTTCTCTTTCTGACTTACTTCACTCTGTATGACAGACTCTGGGTCCATCCACCTCGTTACAAATAACTCAATTCCATTTCTTTTTATGGCTGAGTAATATTCCATTATATATGTGCCACATCTTCTTTATCCATTCTTCTGTCCATGGACATTTAGGTTGCTTCCATGTCCTGGCTATTGTAAATAGAGCTGCAATGAACATTGTGGTACATGACTCCTTTTGAATTATGGTTTTCTCAGGGTATATTCCCTGTAGTGGGATTGCTGGGTTGTATGGTAGCTCTATTTTTAGTTCTTTAAGGAACCTCCATACTGTTCTCCATAGTGGCTGTATCAATTTACATTCCCACCAACAGTGCAGGAAGGTTCCGTTTTCTCCACACCCTCTCCAGCATTTATTGTTTGTAGATATTTTGATGATGGCCATTCTGACTGGTGTGAGGTGATCCCTCATTGTGGTTTTGATTTGCATTTCTCTAATGATTAGTGATGTTGAGCATCTTTTCGTGTGTTTGTTGGCCATCTGTATGTCTTCTTTGGAGAAATGTCTATTTAGGTCTTCTGCCCATTTTCGGATTGGGTTGTTTGTTTTTTTTGATATTGAGCTGCATGAGCTGCTTGTATATTTTGGAGATTAATCCTTTGTCAGTTGCTCCGTTTGCAAATATTTTCTCCCATTCTGAGGGTAGTCTTTTTATCTTGTTTATGGTTTCCTTTGCTGTGCAAAAGCTTTTAAGTTTCATTAGGTCCCATTTGTTTATTTTTTATTTTATTTCCATTACTCTAGGAGGTGGGTCAGAAAGGATCTTGCTGTGATTTATGTCATGGAGTGTTCTGCCTATGTTGTCCTCTAAGAGTTTTATAGTGTCTGGCCTTACATTTAAGTCTTTGATCCATTCTGAGTTTATTTTTATGTATGGTGTTAGGAAGTGTTCTAATTTCATTCTTTTTCATGTAGTTCCAGTTTTCCCAGCACTGCCTATTGAAGAAGCTGTCTTTTCTCCATTGTATATTCTTGCCTCCTTTGTCAAAGATAAGGTGACCATATGTGTGTGGGTTTATCTCTGGGCTTTCTATCCTGTTCCACTGATCTATATTTCTGTTTTTGTGCCAGTACCCTACTGTCTTGATTACTGTGGCTTTGTAGTATAGTCTGAAGTCAGGGAGCCTGATTCCTCCAGCTCCATTTTTCTTTCTCAAGATTGCTTTGGCTATTCGGAGTCTTTTGTGTTTCCATACAAATTGCACAATTTTTTATTCTAGTTCTGGGAAAAATACCATTGGTAGTTTGATAGGGATTGCAATTAACCTGTAGATTGCTTTGGGTAGTATAGTCATTTTCACAAGGTGGATTCTTCCAATCCAAGAACATGGTATATCTTTCCATTTGTTTGTATAATCTTTGATTTCTTTCATCAGTGTCTTATAGTTTCAGGCCAATATCACTGATGAACATAGATGCAAAAATCCTCAACAAAATGGTAGCAAACAGAATCCAACAGCACATTGAAAGGATCATACACCATGATCAAGTGGGGTTTATCCCAGGAATGCAAGTATTCTTCAGTATATGCAAATCAATCAGTGTGATACACCATATTAACACACTGAAGAATAAAAACTATATGATAATCTCAATAAATGCAGAAAAAGCTTTTGATAAAATTCAACACCATTTATGATAAAAACTCTCCAGAAAGTGGACATAGAGGGAATCTACCTCAACACAGTAAAAGCCATATATGACAAACCAATAGTCAACATCATTCTCAATGGTGAAAAACTGAAAGAATTTCCTCTAAGATCAGGAGTAAGACAAGGGTGCCCACTCTCACCACTATTATTCAACAAAGTTTTGGAAGTTTTAGCCACAGCAGTCAGAGAAGAAAAAGAAATAAAAGGAATCCACATCAGAAAAGAAGAAGTAAAACTGTCACTGTTTGCAGATGACATGATACTATACATAGAGAATCCTAAAGATGCTACCAGAAAACTACTAGAGCTAATCAATGAATTTGGTAAAGCAGCAGGATGCAAAATTAATGCACAGAAATCTTTTGCATTCCTATACACTAATGATGAAAAATCTGAAAGAGAAATTAAAGAAACACTCCCATTTACCGCTGCAACAAAAAGAATATAATACCTAGGAATAAACCTACCTAAGGAGACAAAAGACCTGTATCTAGAAAACTATAAGACACTGATGAAAGAAATTAAAGATGATACCAACAGATGGAGAGATATACCATGTTCTTGGAATGGAAGAATCAACATTGTGAAAATGACTATACTACCCAAAGCAATCTACAGATTCAATGCAATCTCTATCAAGCTACCAGTGGTATTTTTCATAGAACTAGAACAAAAATTTTCACAATTTGTATGGAAACACAAAAGACCCCAAATAGCTAAAGCAATCCTGAGAAAGAAAAACAGAGCTGGAGGAATCAGGCTCCCGGACTTCAGACTATGCTACAAAGCCACAGTAATCAAGACAGTATGGGACTGGCACAAAAACAGAAATATAGATCAGTGGAACAGGATAGAAAGCCCAGAGATAAACCCACACACATATGGTCACCTTATCTTTGACAAAGGAGGCAAGAATATACAATGGAGAAAAGACAGCTTCTTCAAGAAGTGGTGCTGGGAAAACTGGACAGCTACGTGTAAAAGAATGTAATTAGAACACTTCCTAACACCATACACAAAAATAAACTCAAAATGTATTAAAGACCTAAATGTAAGGCCAGACACTATAACACTCTTAGAGGACAACATAGGCAGCACACTCCATGACATAAATCATAGCAACATCCTTTTTGACCCACCTCCTAGAGTAATGGAAATAAAATAAAAAATAAACAAATGGGACCTAATGAAACTTAAAAGCTTTTGCACAGCAAAGGAAACCATAAACAAGATAAAAAGACTACCCTTAGAATGGGAGAAAATATTTGCAAACAGAGCAACTGACAAAGGATTAATCTCCAAAATATTCAAGCAGCTCATGCAGCTCAGTATCAGAAAAACAAACAACCCAATCCAAAAATGAGCAGAAGACCTAAACAGACACTTCTCCAAAGAAGCTATACAGACGGCCAACAAACACATGAACGAATGCTCAACATCACTAATCATTAGAGAAATGAAAATCAAAACTGCAATGAGGTATCACCTAACACCGGTCAGAATGGCCATCATCAAAAAATCTACAAACAATAAATGCTGGAGAGGGTGTGAAGAAAAGGGAATCCTCCTGCACTGCTGGTGAGAATGTATATTGATACAGCCACTGTGGAGAACAGTATGGAGGTTCCTTAAAGAACTAAAAATAGAGCTACCATACAACCCAGCAATCCCACTACGGGGCATATACCCTGAGAAAACCATAATTCAAAAGGAGTCATGTACCACAATGTTCACTGCAGCTCTATTTACAATAGCTAGGGCATGGAAGCAACCTAACTGTCCATTGACCAATGAATGGATAAAGAAGATGTGGCACATATATACAATGGAATATTACTCAGCCATAAAAAGAAATGAAATTGAGTTATTTGTAATGAGGTGGATGGACCTAGAGACTGTCTTACAGAGTGAAGTAAGTCAGAAAAAGAAAAACAAATATCGTATGCTAACACATATATATGGAATCTAAAAAAGAAAAAAAAGTGGTTCTAAAGAACCTAGGGGCAGGACAGGAATAAAGACGCAGACATAGAGAATGGACTTGAGGAAACGGGGACAGGGAAGGGTAAGCTGGGATGAAGTGAGAGATTGGCATGGACATATATACACTACCAAACGTAAAATAGATAGCTAGTGGGAAGCAGCCACATAGCACAGGGAGATCAGCTCGGTGCTTTGTGACCACTTAGAGGGGTGGGATAGGGAGGGTGGGAGGGAAATGCAAGAGGGAGGGGATATGGGGATATATGAATATGTATAGCTGATTCACTTTGTTATACAGCAGAAACTGACACACCATTGTAAAGCAATTATACTCCAATAAAAATGTTAAAAAATAAATAAAGATACAAATACCTAATACTAAAAATAAAAAATACCTAGGAATAAACCTACCCAAGGAGGCAAAAGTATCGTTTTATAGACAGACCAATTTCTGTACACCTTGGAAATCTGTCTAATGGTCAGAGCCGAATATTAAGTTCAAGTATATTTCTCATTTCAAAAAGAGAGGGGAAAAATTATAACTCCCTGGCAACAACTTGGGGAAATTACCTGGTGCTAAGAAGCTTCTTAACACATTTCTGAAGAAGATTTCAGTACTACTCTGACAGCGATGGATTAATTCTCCCATCCCATGAACCAGATCCAGGCCAACTTAATCAAAAACACCCACTGACAGTTCTGCCTGGTGGCGATACGGGTACAGTACTGGGCACAGAGCAGACCCTCAGATTTTGGTGAAACTTGATAACTGCTTTTTTATTAAACACTCCCCGTGTTCTAAGCTCTGTGCTAAGCACTTTATGTAGCTCACTTTATTTTATCCTCACAGCCTGAAAGATCGAAAAACCAAGCTTAGCATTTACCTCACTGTCTCGTACATAATTATCGCTTAAAAAGTAGCCACTATTCCTATCAGCTATTTTACCAATGAGCGCACAATTAGTAGGAAGTAAACCTAGGAACTGGCCCCAGGATCAAGTGGTAACAAATACATTAAAGAAGTGAATGAATGAGTGAGTGGAAGGAAGGAAGGAAGGAGGGAAGGGAGGACGGAAGGAAAGAAGGAAGGAAGGGAGACAATACAACCAGAGTCATCCCTTTAATAAAAAGACCAGGGGAGGGAATTCCCTGGCAGTCCAGTAGTTAGGACTCCGCGCTTCCACTACAGAGGGCACAGGCTTCCTTCCCTGGTTCAGGGAACGAAGATCCCGCAAGCTGTGCAGTGCAGCCAAAAAAAAAGACAAGGGAAAAAGAGAATAAATGTTAATTATAATGTCTAGGGGTGGAGCACACAGGTTTATCATCTTCTCTGTGCCAAGCCCTGTACTTTGCCCTGAGGAATACACCGAAGAAAAGAAGTGTGATTCCTCCCCTTTGTGGGATCTAGTTGGACTGAAATATGTATCACATATATAGAAGTGAGATGTCTTATTTTCTGACAAAGAGAGTTCCACTCCTATTCCACACATAAGCTAAAACCACCACCAGAAATGACATTCCCACTGTTGCAAACACTGCAGAAGCCCAGGGCCCTGGTGGCAACTCCTGAAGGAGGAACTCGAACCATTTACATGATAACCACATCCATGTTTCATGTAGAAACATGAATGAATAAGCAAATCACACGTACGTCGTTCCTAAAGCACATTCCTAAAGTGGCATGAGCTTTTTTTTTTTCCCAAGGAAGGTTCTTGATTGAATTAGACAGCTTTGTGTTTGGAATTGAATAATGACCCCCAAATCTCTACTCCATCCACCTGAGATTCCACCATTTGATAGTCACTCCTTTGAGTGTTAAGAAATGTGAGAACTTTCTATCCTCCATTAAAACAAATAACACTGGAAAAAATGCTATATTTTAAAGCATGTAAGTGTTTAAGGGAATTAATCGGTTAAATCTCCATTTGAACAACACGTTGAGAGAAAGGCACTAGAGAGAAAGAAGTCCAAACAGGCAACCAGGGGGTGAGCCCGAGAAAGCCAAAGGGCTCCCATCTTAACCAGGGCTAGCCTGGGGCATCACAGTCCATTCATTCTGTGAGACATCACATTCCACTCTTCCCTTTATATTTCATAACAATCACTGGTCACTGGCCAAGCAATAAAGCTTCAAGTGTAGCACTCAGCCATGACTGTAAGTGGACAGTTGGGAATCAACAGAAGGCTACAACCTCAAAAGGAGCTCTTCTTCCAGAATCTTTCTTAGTGACAATACTGGGCGTTTTTCGAAGTAAAAGGCGCAGCCCAATCCTTCTTTATCCAGTTTCTCCTGCTAATTCCCAAACTCAAAAATGCCGTAGGGCCCTGTTTGAGAACGTGCAGTGAGCGTTTCACTCCAAGCATGAAGAAAGTTTGTCTCCACGTTGTTTCTTGTGTAAGCAAAGAAGGCAAATGTGCCACTCATGTTCCTTTCCAACCTTCCCTACTTCTGGGAAGCTGGGATGGATGCAGGAACAATGCAATGCCCGAGATACGGCAAAGCCTGATCAAACGTCCTCGCCACAGAGCTGCCTGGACATAGTTACTGTGTGAGGCTCAGGTTCCATGTTGGGGACCAAGATGTACATAAGAAATGGCAGCTCTCCAGCTCTGTCCTTCTCCCCAGACGGAGGGAGGGAGACAACCAGACAACTGCTCAGGATGTGACAAGGATTCTTCCTGATTTATTCAACACCTACCCTTGCTTGTGACCTTGATAATCCACATGATTTTATTTAAATAGAAAGTAATTGAGAAAACATAAAACAAAACAGTTTTAGAAAGGAGAGTTTTAGATCATATAATGAAAAGGGTCATCAGACAACTGCACACAATATGACAAGGGCTCTTATTTATTTATTGACAACCTAATTTTCTTTGTAATCAGGACAATGGACACGGTATTATTTTTTATGAGAAAATCTGGGGAGAAAATACAGTTAAAAGGGAGAGTTTTATGTAACTGATTGAAATAAGAGGAAAACAATCAAAAATTTTCATTGCTGTAAGTTGAAAGGGTCTCCTGCGATGTCCAGCTGGGGTTGAAATCATGAGACCCCAGGACCTTTGATTCCCGCCCAGTCTGGTGGGGCACCATCTCTCATGTGAAGTTAGGGGCTGCAGGCGGCACAACCCCAAATCTTTCTTCCCCCGCCTCTCCGCTTCACCTTCGAGGCAGCGTGGAGCAATGGTTAAGAGCACAGAGCCTGGCCAGCACCCCCTCTCGGGAGCTGTCATGGAGGGTGCAGAGCAGCAGGTTGTGAAGCAGGCACGGAGGGCAGGGTCCACGCCCATCACCTGGAGCAGAAGATCCACTACATGCACAGCCGTGTGTGCCTTTTCAAGAAGGCAGCTTTCCCTTGGAGGTCAGACCTTCGACTTTTCACTCGATAGCACAATGAACCAGATGCGTCCTACTAATCACCCAAACAAGCAAGGGTCCCAACCAGGCGTGGAAAGCAGGAACTTACCACCACTAGTGGTGTTTCCCTAATGAACAGCTATCAACCAACAGCTAGCCTCCCCTTGCAATCAGGCAGGGGTCTTCGAGACCCATGGGCCAGGAGTTGTAGAGGAAGGCTGCTGCCAGGGACAGGGAGAGGGGCACCGAGAAATATTTTGCTTTCAGATAAGAGAAGCAGGTAGTTGCTGGGATAGCCCCACCCCAGTTCTTCCCACCTTGGAAGCAAAAGTGATTCCAGGACCTCTGTCAGCCACTCAACAACCACAGGTCACTAAGTAAGGAGGGCACTGAGAGTGGGGGGCAAAAAGAAAGAACGATTAGGGTTTACTGGTGGCACTGGGCTAAACCAGCAAAGGTAGAGCCCCCACTTCAACACCTCATAGCTGTGAGATCAACGCCTTTCTTGCTTCAATCACTCATTTATCTCTAGGTGTAAGCACTCCTGACATGCCAGACAGCCTAAGAGCGTAAGTGTGCATTTACCATCAGAAAATGATGAAATCTTGCTGGCCCGTGTTAATTAACTGTGCAATTGTCAGTCACTTTTCCATGAAAAGACAACAACAAAAGGAAGAAGTGAGGCTCCCTTCAGAGGGAGTGCAGATCTCTGCTTTACCCAGTGACCTAGCACGCCACTTCGCTAAACTCTGGGAAGCAAGACCTAGATTTTTAAGCCTGAACTTTTCAAGTCCCCTCTGTTTCTCTCTTGAAATAGCAAATATGTATAAAAATCTGTACTATTGTAAGACATACTTGTGTCTCTGAGAAAAGCAATATATCATCTGTAGTTTTAGAGTCTTTGCTAGTTTCCCATGATTCTGCAGATGTTCAAGAATCAGTATTTGCAGCAGAGCACCATTATTACTAATAACATCACATTAAAACTAACAGTGCTTTACTATCTATAGCACTTTCATATGTATTCTATTTTTTAAATATCTAGAAACCACAAAAGGATTGCTATTTCTTTGACTGAGTGCAGAACAAGGTATGTGAAAACTTAGGAAAACTAGAATAAAATCACTCATATTCTTCACAGGCATATACAAGATAAGACAACAGGCTAGGAAAGGGGGAAGCATGGGAAAATGAAAAAGGAGCTAGATATGAGAATAAAATAATAAAAATTCAACAGCTCAATTTAAAGGTGCTTTAGAGGCTGTAAAAATCGCACAGAATGTGCATAAAATTTGAAGAATATCATGGAGGATAAATTGGAGAAGCTCCACAAGAAATAGAGGAAAAGGATGACGACAGACAAAAGGATGACAGAGAAAACTATAGTTATAAAGACAAGAGAATAAAGAGCCAACATTCACAACTAAAATTCCAAAATAGTCAAATATAAGCAACACAGTGATTGGTCATATCCTGGAAAATAAAGCAAATCTCAACGAAGTTACAAGGATTGGAATCATTCAGAGTATGAATGATTTCATACTCTGACTATCATACTCTGAAAGATTTCTCTGACTATAGGAAAAAGTAAACCAGAAATAAATAACAAAAATATAACCAAAAAGTCCTCAAGTATTTGGAAATTCAGCAATACACTTCTAAATAACCAATGGATCAAAAAACAAATTATAATGGCAATTATAAAATATTTTTATTAAAGGATAACAAAAATGCAGTAAAACACAATTTATGGGATGCAGCTAAAGGCGTGCTTAGAAGGAAATTAATAGCCTTAAATGCTTATATAAGGAAATAAAAAAGCCTTAAAATCCAAGACTGAATTATCTAGTTTAGAAAGTTAGAAAAAGAAGAGTAAATTAAACCCAAGTAAAATAAAAGAAATTAAGAAAAATGCTTTAAAATGTAAAACAAATGGATACATCAATCAAGATGGTGGAATAGGAGGATGTGGAACTCACCTCACCCCACAAACACATTAAAAATACATCTACATGTGGAACAATTCTCACTGGAAACTGGCAGAAAGACTCCTGTACAATCAAGGCTGTTAGAAAGATCCACAGGTAATCTGGTAGGAAGGAAAGAAAAGTGACCAGTCGGGACCTGTGCCCCTGGGAGGGGATAAGAGGAAGAGGGAAATTACACAGGCAGAGAACTGAGTGAGCAGTGACAGACACAGACTGGGCATCCCTGTCCTGGAGTCCTAGAAGGGAGAGACAAGCCCCCATGGACAGTTTGGAGGACCACGAGACTAACAGGAGGGCTGTGGGCAGCCTGAACTCCACCTGTGAGGAGGAAGCATGCTCACTTGCCCCCAAGGCAGGGCAGAGAGAGGCTTCCTGTGACAGCCTCAGCATACATCCCAGCTTACTGAATGGGAGAAAATATTTGCAAATGATATGAAAGATAAGGGGTTAATGTCCAAAAATATATAAACAGCTCATACAACTCAATATCACAAAAACAAACAACCCAATCTGAAAAAATGGGCAGAAGACCTGAATAGACATTTTTCCAAACAAGACATACCAATGGCTAACAGGCATGTGAAAAGATGCTCAACATTGCTTATTATTAGAGATATGTAAATCAAAACAACAATGAAATTGTTGTCACTATCAGAATTGTTGTCATACCTATCAGAATGCCTATCATCAAAAAGTCTGCAAACGGCAAATGTTGGAGTAGATGTGAAGGAAAGGGAACACTTGTGCATTGTTGGTGGGAATGTAAATTGGTGGAATCACTATGAAAAACAGTATGAAGTTTCCTCAGAAAACTAAAAATAGGACTACCATATGATCCAGCCATTCCATTCCTGGGTATATATCCCCCAAAAATGAAAACACTAATTCAAAAAGGTACATGCATCCCAATGTTCATAGCAGTTTTATTTACAATAGCCAAGATATGGAAACAATCCAAGTGTCCAGCAAACAGATGAATGGGTACGGAATATGTCATATATATATTTTTTCCACTATATAAATATATAGTGGAATATTACTCGGGCATGAAAAAGAATGAAATTCTGCCATTTGCAACAACATGGAGGGACCTAGACAGAATTATACTTAGTGAAGTAAGTCACAGAGAGAAAGACAAAAACTGTATGATATCACTTATATGTGGAATCTAAAAAATAAAACAAACAAATGTATATAACAAAACAGAAACAGACTCACAGTTACCACTGGGGAAAAACAAACTACTGTTTACCACTAGGGAGAGAGAAATGGGGAGGAACAAGATACAGGTAGGGAATTAAGAGATGGATAAGTAAAAGGATATATTATACAGCACAGGGAACTATGGCCATTATTTTGAAATAACTTTTAATGGAGTATAATCTATAAAAAACACTGAATCACTATGCTGTACACCTGAAACTAATATAGTATTGTAAACCCACTATACTTCAATAAAATAAAATGTAAAACAAATGGACAGGAGAGAAAAATCAAAGCCAAAATGGTTCTTTTAAAATCTAAGTACACTGAAACTCTTTAAAAGAATTGCTTTAGGAAAAAAGAGAGAGAGAGAGAGAGAAGCCCAGTTATCAAAATGAAGAATTAAAAATGGAACATCACCACCCAGTCTACAGATGTTAAAAAGAGAATGAGAGGATATTATAAATAATTTTATGGAGATCAATTTGTAAGTTATGAAATAGAAAAATTCCTTTAAAAAACACAATTTAGAAACTGATTTTTAAAAAAGAAACAGAAATGTGAATAGTCTTACATTTATTTAAACACTTTTAATTTTTAATTTAAATCCCCCCCAAAAAAATCTCCAGGCCCAGATGGTTTCATTAATGAATTCTCTTTAATATTTTGGAGTATAATGGCACCAATCTTAGAGACGTTTTTCCAGAGGCTGGAAAAGATGAAACACTTCCCAACTCATCCTATAAGACCACTTTGACCTTGATACCAAAACCTGACAAAGACATTATAAGAAACAAAAACTACTGGTCAACGGTTCCCATGAACATAGACACAAAAATACTAAACAAAATATTAGCACAAATAACCCAGTAAAATGCCAAAAGGAAACTGCATGAAGTCTAACTTGGGCCTATTCAAGGAATGCATGGATTTAAAGTCAATAGATATGTTTCTGCTTCTGCTTCCCCTCTCCCTTCCCGACCAATTCTGTCCTACAGGTATCAGGTAGAGCAGGGAGGGCACCTATGGTGGAAGCCAGGGGGTCCTGCGGTGCGCTAGACAGGGGTGTCAGAGGAGGATCTGCACAGAGGGCCAGCCTGGAGTGTAGGCAGGGCAAGGGGTGTATCCATGCAGGGGAGGGAGTGGTGACAGAGATGGGAGATCAATTATATCCTATTGACCAAATGAAGAAGCATATAAGGGTAACAAAAAGAAGGGTTCTCACAGGGTTGGAGAAGAGAGTTACAAATACGGAAGTGGAGAAAACAAAACACTGTGATGTTGGACTGGAATGGGATGTATCAGTGTGAACCAGTGGCTCTCAATAGATATTAGATATATAGATGATAAATGATAGATGGATAGGTAGATGGATTAAAATAAATATAAATGCAAATGAATGTATCTACATATACTTGTGTGTGTACACACACATCACACACCCGTGCATGTATCTTCAATATACATTTGTCACCTAGCTCTGCCTGAGAGGGCCTGGGAGCGGCCACACACCAACGGCAGTGAGCACACCAAGCCACGGACCTTAGCTTCTAAATACCACTTGCCACTAAGAGAAACCAGAAGTCCCTGGAGAAACGGCTTGAGCAGGAAAAGCACACAGTGAGCCTGAAACCACTGTGCCAGAAGGCAAGAAAGTGCTCAGAGAAGAGGGGCCATGCCAACGGACACCCAAGCCAGAGTAAGTGAGCTCTCACTGGGTAGACTGCGTACAATTTGAGCACTGAGGTGAATAATGATGATAACAGATTATGGTCCATTGGGAGTAGTAGAAAAACCATGAGTCCTTTCAGAAACTAATTAAGGAATTCATGTAAAACTCGATGGAGAACAAGATATACATAGTTCCAAAGTACCTCCCCACAAAAATGCTTGTTAATTACAAAGGAGAAGTTAGTAAGTTTACAGTGGAGAAACCTGGCAGACACCACCTTAATCAAGTAGTCAGAGGAAACATCATTAATTATGAAACAAATTGGAATTATGTGTTGCCTGATGGAACACAAGATCGCAGCAGTACTCGTGTGAAGGACAGAACCTCAATCTAATTGTAAGAAAACAGACAAATCCAGACTGGAGGACACTCCACAAAACAAATGGCGGGTACTCTTCAAAAGTATCAAAGTCATGTAGTCCAGGGAAGACCAGGGACTCTCTAGACCAAAGGAGATGATAAAGAGACAGGCCAGTAAATGCAGCATGTGGTTCTGAAAGGAATCTTTGCTACAAAGGTATTGCTGAAACAACTGGGAAACCTTGAATAGGATTTGAGGATTAGATGGTAACATGTATCAATGCAGGTATCTTGATTTGGACGGTTACATAGAAGAATGTCCTTGTTATAGAAATATACCCTAAATTGTAAAGCAGAAACTAACACATCATTGTAAAGCAACTATACTCCAATAAAGATGTTAAAAAAAAAGAAGAAATGTACCCTAAAAACAGGAATGATGGAGGAACATGTCAGCCACTTACTCTCAAATGGCTTAGAAAAAGCAAGTTCTTTTACTCTACTTCCAAGTTTTCTGTGTTTGTTACTGTTTCAAAATTGTTCCAAAATTTTAGATAAATATATTATAAATACATACATATATATCTCATGTTATTTTCTCCTTTACTTTGTTTATGTGGTAAAAAACACACAATACTTCTTGGTGTGTCTGTGTGTGTTATTCATCACATAAACAAAATAAAGAAGAAAAGAATATGATTATTTCAAGAGATGCAGAAAAAGTATTTGACAAAATTTTACATGAATTCATAATTTAAAAAAAAAAAAACTCTAATCAAAGAGACCTGCAGCTTCTGCCCTGAGTTGGAGAGAGCTGGAAGGAACGTTGTTCTCACCCTTTCAACAAAAAAGAGACAGACTAACTTCAAATCCACAAGCTTTTTGAACCCATCAGAAAGCAGAGGTCACAGAGCAAGTACTGGGCTAAAACCTAAGATGGCATAGCGTCTGCAGGGAGTGAAGAGGTGCTAACCTGACCCCGCCCCCTGGGCCACCACACTGTGGGGACAGATTGGTGGAGGTCTTTGCACAGACTGGTGGAAGAGTGTGACAGTTCTGGGGGGCTGCATGGTGTGTCAGGGTGTACACAGCTTCTCATAGGCTCTTTCTTCACACATAAAGAACTCAACAAGCTCTTTAAAATGCCTACTGGGTGCAAACCTGGGGCAAGAGCACAGCAGAAATGCAAAGGGACAAGAAACTCCTCCAGGATCTTTCCCTTCTTTTTCCACTAGGAACAGTTTTAATTCTTCTGGGGAGGGGCATAAGCTGCCCTGGTGACATTGGTGAAAAATCTGCAGTTAGGGAAAGAAATGAGAAAAAAACCCGCTCCTGAGGGAGGGACAGGATCACACAGTGTGGCCACAAGTACAGCAGAGAGGGAGGAGAATCAAGAAAGCCACACTCCTGAGACCCACGGACATGGGGCACATCTAAGATTAAGGCTTAATCAGGATAAAAGACTGCAAACAATGTGATTAGTTCGCCTACAGTCATCTCAATGGATGCAAAAAAAAGCACTTGAAAAAATGCAACATATATTCCTGGTAAATACTCTCAGCAAACTAGTTATAAAAGAGCACTTCCTTAAACTAATAAAGAGCATCTGAGCATCTAAAAACAAACAAACAAACCCTCCAGAGAACACGGTAAAAAACTGAAACGCTTCCAAGGAAACAAGAAAAGGATGTTCTCTCACCACTCTTGTTCAACACTGTCCTGGAAAACTGAGTGCAATAAGGCAAGCAAAAGAAATAAAAGGACCAGACGAAATGGAAAAAACTGTCTATATTCAGAGATGGCATGATTGTCTATGTAAAAAAAAAAAAAAAAAAAAGGACAAAAAACACAAAGAATCTACAAAAAAGCTCCTAGAAATAATAGATGAGTTCAGCAACTTATTAATTTGACATACAAAAATCAATTGTATTTCTACACGCTATTAATGAATAACTGGAAAAATTATTATTTAAAAAAATTTTAAATACCATCTACAACAGCAAATGAAACAGTTATAAATCTAACAAAATATCTGCAGGTTCTGTATGTTGAAAACTACACAACACTAATCAAAAAAATCAAAGAAGACCCAAGTCAATGGAAAGATATGCCATGTTCATGGATTGGAAGACTCAATAATGTTCAAATATAGTTCTCCCCAACTTAACTCGTAGGTTCAATACAATGCCAATCAAAATCCTGGCAGGATTATCTGTAGATGTCTTTCAGTGCCATTTTTAAAAAAAGGTTGCTCACTATTGAATTGCTTTTGCTCCTTGGCCAAAAATCAGTTGACTATATTCGTGTGGCCTTATTTCCACTCTCTCGATTCCATTTTGTTTGTGTGTCTATCTTTTTGCTGATGCCACATTGTTTTAACTATAAGTCTTGAAATCAAGTCCTCCAACTTTGTTCTTCTTTTTAAAAATTATTTTGGCTACTCTCATTACTCTGTATTTCTGCACTTAAAAAAACAGAATTAGATTATCAATATTTACCTCCAAAAAATCCTGCTGTGAGAGACATTACTAAGAGAATGAAAAGAAAAGCCATGGACCAGGAGAAAATATTTGTGAATCACACATCTGACAAAGGACTTGTATCTAGAACATTCTGAGAATGCTCAAAATTCAACAGTAAGAAAACAAACAGCTCAGTTTAAAAATAAGCCAAAGATCTATATACTTCAGCAAAAAAGATACAAGGTTAGAAAATTTTAAAAAGCAACTAATAAGATATGCAACATCATTAGTCAACAGGGAAATACAAATTCAAACCACAGTGAGATATCAGAATATCTAAAAAAAAAAAAAACTGGCAATGACAAGTGTTGACAAGAATGCAAAGCAAATGGAATTTTTATATATTGTTGGTGGGAATGCAAAATGGTATACCCATGTGGAAAACTGTTTGGAAGTTTCTTATAAAGTGAAACGTATACCTACCCTATAACCTAAGCAATCTCACTCCTAGGTATCTACTTAAGAGAACTGAAAATTTATTTCGCTCAAAGCCCTATATATGAATGTTTACTGATGCTTTATATGTATTAGCCAAAAGTAACCTTGCTTTGCCCTGCAACCAGTAAATAGATAAATAAGTTGTGATATGTCCATGCAATGGAATACTACTAAGCAATAAAAAGGAATGAATTATTGGTTCACTTAACAACAGGAATGAAACAAATGCATTTGACGAAGTAAAGAAGCCAGACCCAAAAGGCTATATACATTGTATGATTCCATCTATTTGATGATTTAGAAAAAGAAAAGTATAAGGTAGAAACTGCTTAGTAGTCCCCAGGGGCTGCTGTTGAGGGGAGGAGCTATCTGTAAAAGGGTAGCCAGAACTTTACAGGCGATACAACCGTGGTGGTGAACGTACAACTCCATGCATTTGTCGAAACCCATAGAAATTTGCACTGCACAAAGTGAATTTTAATATAGGTAATTTTTTAATAACAATCAACCAGATTGTAGAAAAGGTCCTAGAAAGCAAGAATGCAGACAATGGTGACAAATGAATCGAACTGTATTACAACAGACTCAAACAAACACACTGAAGCGGGGGGAAGGAAGGCGTTGACCCAAGTAACTTTGGAAAATAATACTTTGCTCAAATACTGTAAGGCTAAAGCTAAAAAGAACTAAACACAAACACTGTACTCTAGTTGATAAATTACTTTCTCACAGGGTTACTGTTAGAATTTCTGAAACTACTTACGTGAATACCAGTGTTGAACAATTAAGTAATGATAGATAATGAGACCCAGGTTTCTCACTATCAAAGAAAATTGTGACAAATAAGATAATGACAAGGACTAGAATGAATGTGGCAGTGCTGGGTTGGAGTCAGAGGTATCAATATGGACTTGAGGACTTTTTAAGCCACAGATAAGTAGACACAAAATTAAATGTAAATGTGTATATACATGGTTTACTGTACAAACATGTATTTCCTAGCTCTACCTACTAAGATGGTCTCTAAGCAGTGACACTCCAGAAGCAATGAGCACACCTGGCAACCAGACCTTGGTTTCTAAATACCATTTTCCAACAAAGGGAACCAGGGCTCCTTGGAGAAGTAGTTGATTCCAGGGTTTGGGCAGGGAAAATCCAAGATGAACCTGAAGCATTCTATGATACCAGAAAGGAAGTACTCAAGGGATGGAGGGGTAAGGAATAGGCCATATTGAAAGGGCACAGGTGCCAACCTGACAAAGTTCTCAATGGCTCAACCTGAACAGCTGTAGCAACAGATAAAAAGTGATGGTACTGGATTATATCTGGAAGAATAAAATAATTATGCATGAGTCAAAAAAAACCCTATATGTCACACTTAACGGTGAAATAATGAAAACTTTCCAACTATAATCGTAAAAGAGATGACACCATCACTACTTCTATTCAGCATTGTACTAGAAGTCCCAGTCACAGCAGTAGTAGTGAAAAAAAATTAAATATAAGAATTGGAAAGGAAAAAATTAAAATGTTATTATTTCACATCATGTTTTGTACTGGATTAATCAAAAAGAATCTATAGGGCTTCCCTGGTGGCGCAGTGGTTGAGAGTCCGCCTGCCGATGCAGGGGACACGGGTTTGTGCCCCGGTCCAGGAAGATCCCACATGCTGCAAAGCGGCTGGGACCGTGAGCCATGGCCGCTGAGTCTGCGCGTCCGGAGCCAGTGCTCCGCAACGGGAGAGGTCACAACAGTGAGAGGCCCACGCACCGCAAAAAAAAAAAAAAAAAAAAAAAGAATCTATAAACAGAACACTAATATTAATAGTGGATTGAGCAAGACCAAAATAGTAGATTGAGTCACATGCAATCACCGTTTCAGAGTTGAATGTTGGCAATTTCAAATGCTTCAACTAAGAAAAGTCAAATGCATTTCAATATACTAAGAAAATAATTAGAAAACAAACTTTTCAAAGATACTTTTTAAAATACCATCAGAAAATATAAAAACATTAAGGAGTAAATCTAACAAAAGACAGACAAGATTTCTGCACTAAAATTTACAAAACTTTATTGAGAGAAATGTTAAAAGACCTATATAAATGGAGAGCTGTAATTTTGACTATTCAGTATTATAAAGTTATCAATTATCCCCGAATTGATGTATATATTCAATGCATTTGCAATCAAAATCATAACGCTTTTTGTGTGGAAACTGACAAGCTGATTCAAATATTTATATGGAAAGGCAGAAGGCCAAGGAGAGTCAAGACGGTCTTGCAGAAGAAAGACAGAGCTGGCAGGTGTAGCCTCCCAGCTACGAAGACTTTTATAAAGCTGCCTTACTTGATACAGTGTGGTATTAGCACATGGATAGACAACAGATCAGTGGACCAGAACAGAGAGTGCAGAAATAGACTCATTTATGGTCACTGGCTTTATGACAGCGATGACACCAAAAGTGGGAAGAATGGTCCATTCAGTAGATGACACTCTGTCACCTGTATATCTGTAGGAGAAACAAAAAAAAATTCCTGACCTGTAGCTCATATCTCACACCACACAGAAAAAACAAATCATTTCCAAGTAGTTTTTAGATGTAAATGTGAAAGATGAAACAACAAACCTTCTAGAAAACAGCATAGAAGAATAGCTTCATGATTTTACAGCAGGAAAATATTTCTTAGACACAGAAAGCACTACACACTAAAGAAAAGGTTAATGGGTTGAGCAATAGTAAATTAGCAAAATTAAAATCTTGTTCAGCAGAAAGACAATACTGAGTATTTATGAAAACCCTACAGCTCACATCATACCTAATGACAAAAGATTTGATGACTTTCCCTTAAGACTGGGGAAAAAGTAAGGATGGCTATAGTAAACATTGTCGTACTGGGGAGCCTACCCAGTGCAATAAGGTGAGAGACAGTGTGGGATAAAAGAGTGTGAGAGTGAGAGATCACACACATTGGAAAAGAAGAAGTAGAAAATCCTAAGGAAATAAACATTTCATTAAGGTCACAAGATACAAGGTCAATATACAAAAATCAACTGTGTTTATATATAGTAGCAATGAACAATTTAAAATACCATTCAAAATAGCATCAAAAACATGAAATATTTAGGTAGAACCTAACAAAATATGTGCAAGACCTGTTCAATGAAAACTATATATTTCCACCAAGGAATTAAAGAATACCAGATAAATGGAGAGATATCTACTATGTTCATGGATTGGAAGTCTCATTTTTATTAAAAATGCAGTTCCTTCCAGCTTACTCTATAAATTCAGTGTATTACCAATCAACATCCCAGGAGGTCTTTTTTGTATAAATTGACAATCTGATTCTAAAATTTATATGAAAATTCAAAAGCTCGAGAATAGTCAAGTTTAAAAAAGAAAAATTAGAGGACTTACATTACCTGAAAATTTACAGTAAAGGGGCCACTGGGGTTCTGGCATGAGGATAAGCACACAGTGCAATGAAACAGAATAGAGAGAACAGAAATAGACTCACACGTATACGGCCAATTTATTTTTAACAAAGAGGAAAAGACAATTCAATGGAGAGAAGAATAGTCTTTTCAAAAATTGGCGCCGGAACAAATGGATATGCACGTGGGTAAAAATGACCCTTTCTCTCACTTAGTGACATATACAAAATTAGCACAAAATGGGTCACACCACAAAATTCTTCAAACCTTGGGGAAGGTAAAATGTTCTAGATAGGACACAAATTTCACAAACAATAAAATAAAATGCTAATGAGATTTAACCAAAATGTAAACTGTGTGCTCTTCTAAAGATGCCATTGACAAAATGAAAAGGCAAACTAAAAACTGAGAGAAAATATTTGCAAATCAAAAATTTGATGAAGAATTTATATCCAGAACATATAAAAACCTCTTAGAACTCAATAATAAAACGCCCTCCTTACAAACCTGGATAAAAGCAATAGAGAAAACTTCTCAAACGTACAAGCAATTGGAAAGTGCATTACTTACAAAACCTAGAGAAAAATGTATTCCAAGACATTCTCCAGCAGACTAAAAGATGAATCAGAATACAGAACTAAAGAGTTTTAGAATTATGTTAGAACGGTACTACTGGGATAAACAATGAAACCAAATCATCACAGAAGTAAAGGAATGTTTACCAAAAAAATGCAGTTTTGAAGATTCAAAAATAAGAATAATTTAATAATAAACTAGCTCTAAAATCTCATCATGTAAAACAACAGAAAGTAGGTGAAGCGGGGTGGGGGGGGGACAAAAGTTAGAGTTAACTTCCTCACCTCTTATGAGGCATGTCGACAGATACAAAATCACAAGCAATTTGATAAAATACACCAAAAGACCTGAAAACATTTATCCTCTTTAGCCAGAAGTTTTACTTGTAGGAAATTGTCTTAAGGAAATAACTATGTGCAAAAAAACTACACAGGTGTTCGTTGCAGCATTATTTTATGATAGACAAAAACTGGAAGGAGTGTAAATGCTCAACTGTATGGGGCGGACTAAAGAACTACACGTGTTCATTCACCGAAATACCATTATTCATTAAGTGATATGTGGACAAAGGATACCTAATGATTAGGAAAGAATTTCATTATCTTTCTTAGGTATTTTTATGTCATTCTAGTTAAGACCAAGAATTTTGCTGGTTTATGATTTTTTTTTCTTTGATCAACAGGATTTATTTGGCATCATCCCTTTTTCTCATTTCTTTTCCTAAGTTTTCTGCTTCTTTCAAACACTTTCACGTGGAATACTTCATTTTAACTTTATCTCCCTCAAAAAACTATTCAATGATTTAAATACTAGTGACTTTGTTTCCTAAAATGGCAGTATTCACAATTTATATTTAAATGAAAAGACAGGGAATTCCCTGGCAGACCAGAGGTTAGGACTCCACGCTTTCACTGCCGAGGGCCCAGGTTTGATCCCTGGTCTGGGAACTAAGCTCCCACAAGCTCTGCGTGGCATGGCCAAAAAATAAATAAATAAAATAAATGAAAAACTAAGGATGCCATCACTTAGAAGCTAGTTGGTTTGCAACACCAATGCATATAAATTCAGTGCTTAGTTTCAAACATGACACTACAGTTGTTTTTAAGTCTCAATAATTTATGGTTTTGACAGACTTGAATAAAACACTAATTACAACAAAGTATACTAATTTTATGATACAAAGAACTAAAATATTAAATCTTTACCAATCCCCAGCAATCCATATTTCTAAAAGAAAAAACATACACATACAATATACATACACATTAACAGATTAATTCAAACCAGACCTCCAACACATATATTTTCAATAAGAACTGATCTAGTAATAAAATATTCTCCACCACAAATGTAAGCCAAACCCATAATTCATTTATTTCAAGTATGTGAATGCTCCACCTTCTGGCGCACGGTCAAGCCTCTAAGAAATCCTTTGCCCAGGAGGCACAAAGTCTTCCACAACTGCCTGGGAGCAAACCATTCCAGGCAGCCATGGCTCAGACAGGGATCATCGTGGGCTGTTCCAGCAACTCTCAGACCAGTCCCCAAAGAGCTGAAGTCAGCAGCTGTTCACAGGCTAAGGACAGCACAGAGAGAGTGGCAAGATGCTCAGGGCTGCAGGGAGGGCATCTCCGCTCCCAGCCTAGGCGATATCCACTCCATGGAATCCTGTGGACCACATCCCACCTCATTAACTCTGCTTGGTACCTCGTGGAGCCAGCAACCCACAGCCAGAACCTTCTAGCAAGATTCCCCACCGGGTTAATTTTTTTTTTTTGGATTGAATTGCATTTTTATTTTTTTTATATTTTTAACATCTTTATTAGAGTCTAATTGCTTTACAATGGTGTGTCAGTTTCTGCTTTATAACAAAGTGAATCAGTAATATATATACATTAGGTCCCCATATCTCTTCCCTTTTCTGATGCAGTCTGCATCACCAAATTAGTGAGCATCATAAAAATTTTTTAAAAATTAAAAAAAAAAATTTTAGTTGTGCAGACAGTTTCGATGTCACCCATCCCTTCCCCTTCACAACACTATTGGGCAGGACCATTTTTGTTACACTTCAGGTCTTTCTGAAAACCACCCCAGTGTTGTTGGCTCATAAAGCTTCCTGGCACTCACTCAAGACCTTCTTTCTCCTTCATGTACAAATATTTCCCAAGTTTTCATTAGAAACAGATTATGAGGGACCTGCATGTTTTGGAGGAAGCTTCTCCCTTGTCACCCACATGCGATGAGCTTTACAATTATTCCTTATTGAAGCCGAACATGTTCACCCTTAAAATTTAATGTCGAGGGCTTCCCTGGTGGCGCAGCGGTTGAGAGTCCGCCTGCCGATGCAGGGGACACGGGTTCGTGCCTCAGTCCGGGAGGATCCCACATGCCGCGGAGCGGCTGGGCCCGTGAGCCATGGCCGCTGAGCCTACGCGTCCGGAGCCTGTGCTCCGCAACGGGAGAGGCCACAACAGTGAGAGACCCACGTACCAAAAAAAAAATTTAATGTCGAGACACTCGAGGAACCACAGTGGACTGCTTCCCATCACTCCCCACTATGGACCAACGTGCTTCAGCTGTCCTTGGATTCACCAAGGCAAAGCCCTCATTTGATCACATCCCTAAGAAGAAAAACTGAATCAGATCAAGTCACCTTCAGTCATGCACATGAAAAGTGAGGAAACCAAATATATATTTGTCCAAAAAAATCAAAACATGGTATATCTGCTGTAGCCGTGTGCCAGGCCCACATGTGGATGCTGTGCCGGCTCCCACCTATGATAGGAATTCTAGCTCACCACTGACATTTCTATGTCCCCTTATGGGGTGCAAGACCCTGGACTTCATGCTACCCTTGGAAAATCAGCAAAGCGTTGCATTTGGGTTTTTTTAAAGAAATTACACAGCTGTTGTTCACAGAAAGGACATATTTTTAAGCAACTGTTTTCCTTACTATTTCATTATTGGTGTCTGCCTACGTGCATTTGATGTTAGCACTGTTCCACACAGCCTCTACTGGAGGTCTCCATTTGTTGTCACAGCCGCGGGGAAGCCATGGAAACTCACAACTGTGAAAGCCCAGGACATAAAGGATGCATTGGATCTGGTGTTCAAGCTTAATTCAGAAAAGAACTGCTTTCCAAAGACTCTCACTTTTGTTTCTAACGTGTTTGGAAATAATGTTTTTATCATGGAGTTTCACTAAGCATCGTGCTAAACTTCCCACCACATGAAAAATGCCTTCTCTGACAGGAGATGGTGTGACCCTGGTGAGATAAGGTGGTCCTGCTCTCAGAATCACCAACCTTCAAACCCACACCATGTACGCAGCAGGTGAAAATCACCTTAAAAGTGCTATGTCAGTAGGAGCTTCTCTGTAACCAGGAAAGAAGGATGAAGCCACACTAACTGAAGGAAGTGAACAACCCAGGGCCACTCTGGGCTTTACCCCACCATGGGACCCTCTCACAACCAGGCTGTGGCCCCAGCAGTGATAGATTTGCATGACGATCCCAGGACACCTACAACAGACTCCTCCTTCTGGGAAGTCCATGTGACGTCCCCAGGTCAAGAAAAAAAAGTCTCTTTTTAAAGAGTCACTCTATTTACAATGAAAGAAATGAGACCTTTTTTCTTTTGTGCATCTGGAAGGCAACAGTGCTGTATATCATATTACGCATGAGGTTTCTCAGATATTTGAACAAGACTGAAGAATTCACATAACTATTAAGCTACAACTTTTCAGCTACAAACCACAAGCTCAAAGACTTGGAGAGGCCTTGAACTTCATGTAAAGTCTCCTGCGCACCACTTCTTAGGGCGTTTCTTGTTAAAAATCCTAAGAAGAATAAAAAAGGTTGGACTATTGACTCAATAATAAACATTTGATCACATCTTAAACTCGAGATCATCTGTGTTTGCATTCCCAGATTCTTTACCAGTAATATGTTGATGCATGTTTGAAAATTTATTAGATGCTGTAAAACAAATCATTAAGCAGGAAGCAGTTCTGAGCCTCAGCGCTCTCTGACCTTTTGTTACCCTATTATAGCACGGAAGTCTTTCTAACAAACAAAAGAGAAATTAGCTCTTTTGTTCTCAGGACTGTCAAGCAGGTTAGTTCATCTAACATAGCCTTTTATTAATAAATGGCACAGATTTTCATGCTAGCGCAGCTAAAGCAAATCACATCATCGTCTGAAAAAGACATACCTATTATTTTTCAGTGATATATTGCTTTGCAGCTGTAGCCAAGACAATCTAATAAGCACTATTAGATAAAGGATTCTGAATATGAATGTATTGAATTTGTAGTGGAAGAAAATGAACATATTGCAGCATTTATGTCAGATTGGGTTAAGCTTGGGCATCTCTTTCTCCTTAATAAATGCAGATCAAAAGACTTTTCTTATGTAAAAAATAATAATACAAATTTCAGCAATATGAAATAACACAACCACTTTGTAATGTTAGGAGGAAATCAGTCAGCCATGTGCTGTACAGAATATAAATTATTTTAGGAGGGCAAACAGATCCCGGGATGCTTTCTCCCATACATTTATATTCATAAAAGGTTCCAAACACCTAGAACAATAGCACCGATCTATTTGCCGTAAAGCATGCCTGCATTTGTAGTGTCACTTATGACAGCTTTGATAGACATGTACTGTGTAAGAAAAATATCTTCCAGCACTCAACTCATGTAATAAATTGATTAAACTTCTCTTCAACCAATTGTTTTTGTCTTAACTTCTTCTTCAGACATCACCTGAAGGAGACTGTGCTTGTTTCCAAAAGACAACGTAAAAGCAGACAGTTTAATCGAGGCCTTAATGTTTGAGCATTGTCAGAATTTCCCCTCAAATGATAAATGATTGTATAATGCAACAGTCTACCGCTAGGGCTGAATTATATTAGCCATCAGTGTTCAAAACCCATTTGAAACTTAATTGTGCTGTGATAGTGGTATCCCCCAGTCAGCAGAACAGCAGGTTTATAAAAATCATCTCCTATGATTGTTAAACGCTTTCCTAATGAAGCTGATGATCACAGCACTTTGCAATAAACGCTTCTGTCAAGATGTCACAAATGCATGAGAGTGGCCTCTACAGTGAGCAAGTGCTTCTGTGATTTGGGTTTATCTTCATTGCACGGAATTCAACAGATCGGTCTGCATATGGAAGATAATCTCCATAAAAAGGGAAAGTGCCGTGTATTAAAATGGGATTATCAACTAGCACATAATCATGCCACTGTGTAATTATATGGTACACCATACGTAGATGTGAACAATCACACAAGAAAATAATTGAGGGCCATAAAACTTAATTCAGAAAAATCAATAGAATATAAAAGCAATCAGATAAGGCCTCTTAAGAAATCGATCAAGGCTTGTACAAAATCATAATGTGTTTTCCTAAGAGAAAAGGAGCTAAATGAAGCAGAGAAACCTACATAATATTCTACAAGTAGTTTTCTAGAGGTGCTTGTATGTTGAAGAGGGAAGATGGAAAATGCAATGACTCTTTACATTCTAGAGCCACGCGAACCGGGAGCAAAAGGAATATATGTTAAATACCGCAACCGAAAGGGCCGTTAGAGCAGTTGTTCCTTTTCGATCATTTATCTCTATTTGTGTCTTTTTGTATCTCTCTAGAGTCTAAAAAAGCTATTAGGCTCTGCTCATTGCAACTTTATGCATCTTTGTATGTGGTATGCTCAACCTGAAACACTCCAAGATTTAAATATTGGTATAAAGGGGAACCAACCGCAGGCTGAAGAGTGTGTAAGGAAGTGGTCTTCCCCATACCCGTGAGCTCCCCGGAGCCCAGCGGTGGCTTTGTCTGAGTGTTACCCCTTCATCATTTCGATGGAATTTGGCCACATAATTTGACCAGAACAGCGTGCTAAGCCAAAACTGTTTTCATTACGTAGGGAAAAAAAGTTTATAAATGAAACATATTTTACCTAAGGGAATACACCACGATTGGGTTGTATCCCTAAGGATCTGGAGAAATAATCAAGGGAAAATACACACTACTTTTGAAATATTCCCACCAAAACTCCACACAATAGTACATTAGCCAGAGCTTTGCGGTTTATTTTGTATGAAAACAAATAACAAAAGCTCATATAACCTATAGGTGAAATGGATCCCTAATCCCCCAAAGCTCACTAGCTGGGCTTCTAGAGGAAACAAATAACTTTTTGTGAAACAGTTAATGTTGCCTTTTTTTTTTTAAAGGAGAGGGGAAAAAAAAAAAAACTCTGCTACTTTTTTCTTTTTTTGTAGCCTGTATTAGGCATTGCACGTTTTCAGGGCCACCTGATTATATTAGCTAAATGCAGCTGGATTTATTGCATCTACTTTTAAAGAGAAGTATATTTATAATTTCTTTGAAAGAATCTCTAATGTGTTCACAGTTTGGGAGAGGGAAGCACAAAAGGGCTTATGTAAAGATGGCTGAATGGAGAAATTTACATGTTATCACTGTAATTTATGAAAACAGAAACTCAGATTATTTACTTCAAAGTTTGTTTTAATGTATTTAGAATTTGAGTGGAACCAGCTGTTTTTTAACTTCTAAAGATCATGTTGTTATAACCCTGTTCAAAAGGGTGATTGTACTGTATTTCTTTAAACAACTTAAGAGGTATTAATTACAAGAGGAAAAGAAAATACTGTAAATGTCTCTTCTGCCTTATGAGTCATACTACAAGCTCAACAACCACAGGCACCTCTGAAGGGCCATGACACATGCACGTGCCCTCAGGGAGCCACGTTCTCCTGGCCGGGGGTCTGCAAATACACCCACAAAATCACCATCATCATCATCACCGAAACTCTCTTGGAATTTGTACACCTGAGACAATGCACACATGGGGAGTGGGGGGTCAGGAATAGAAAATGCAGGCGGTTGGGGCAAGGCCCTCACTCGCATCGGCTTTTATCCAGCAAACACGGGTCAGATCCATAGGGTGGGTGTCCCCAACCCTGATCAAAAATCATGGCTCCTTGGATCCCCAGACCCGGGGCTTTCAATGTGAATCTATATCCCTACAAGTAACCTGGCCTTCAAATCACAGACAAGGAGGTTATTCCATGCCCGTTTAATGAAAGGTGAATAAAGGGATGCTAATAAGTTCTACTTCATTAGATGACAGCAAGCTTTTTCCAAATAGCTGAAAATCCGTGACCTTGTCTTCTTTGCCATTAATCCTACTCTGAGGGCAGGGAGGCGGAGGGACATCAGGTAAGTAGGTACCTGCTCTAATCCACGCCTATCTTCAAAGTCAGAGGTTACCAAGCAGACAAAACAAGGGAGTGGTGGTTTCTTTCTAAGAGAGATTCTTTACAAAAGGATTAAATGTGGGATTCCTCAGAAAATCTAACTCCCATCTGGTGATTAAAACGATCTGCTATGAAACTGCGTCCACAACCTCTCGGACACCCTATGTATGTAGACATATTTCACCACATCAGTTAAGCTAGATCATGTCTCGATCACGAGGAAGCAGGAGCACTGGTTGGGTGCAGGCTCTCTGAGTGGATAATGCGGATCACTCCACAAGCCACCAGGCTCAGGTCACTGTTCCGCGGTCCCCGAGGCAGCGCCCACCATGGGAACAGGTGCACCCGGGAAGTCCTCTGTCATCAACTGGCTGGGCCTGGACACACCTGCTCCTGTAGAAGCAATGTCACCACAAGAGCTGAGAGCTGCTTCCAGACAGGTGAGCTCGAGCCCAAGCAGGTAGGGTGTGGTCCACGGGGTGGGAGGTCTGGCCCCAAAGATGTCTCCATTCCTCAGACAGGGATGTGCCGCTCTGGGGCTTCAGACAGCCCCTCACTACTGCTCTCCAGAGGGGAGCACAAAGACAAAAGAAATCGAAGTTTTCTTTATTTTCTTATTTTAACTAATATTTCACGCTCGCTTTAAAACACATAATATATTGGTGCAATAGCACGTGTATATAATTGATAAATAAAATAAATAGGCTTGTGCTGGAGGTCCACGCTCAAAATTTTACAGTGGAAATTCTTGATCAAAAAGATCAGAGAACATGTATCCCATATCTGGGGTTGTATCTATTCATCAAATGGATGATTGATTTAACCCACCCAGAAGTTCAGTATTTTCCTGAAAATACTTGTTAAGCAAAAGGATCTCTAGCTAGAGGAATCTGTAGTAGGCAGTAAAAATTCCAAGGGCAGAGACTTGGGCTAGGAAAAGACTATCACCCCATGTGGAGCCCAGAACGGCCCCAAGGGCACTCGCTGCACTGATGCTTTTTCGCATCCGCTCCTGGCCTTCTTCTACAGCCAGAGAATTTAAAAAACAAAATAAAAGCCTAGGTGTTCTCTCCCCAGGCAGCCTGCCCTGATGGCAGCTTCCCAGGAAGGAGGGTCAGCTAGCAGGGGCACTGCAATGATGTTTCTGCATCCTCTATAGGTTAGGAATTTATAAGTGAAGGACTGCAGAGCTGAGCCTCCTGTGCAGCTATGCTCTGCTGACTGATGCTGAGGGTGGCTGTCCTCCTGCACCGTCAATGTCATAGCCATTTACTGAGGCCGTACTATGTGCAGTGCATCCAATGTAGCGTTGACGAAAAATGAGAATAAGACACAAACCCTGCTCTCAAGTTTGCTTTTGATCGAGTGGCGGATGAAGAAATATTATCAACTTATGAAGGCAAATGAATGGTGATCTCACAGGCATTGGAGGATGGGAAGAATGCTGGACGAGGAAAAACCAGCCTTCAGGCTGCACGCTGGAACCCCGGTGTCACCAGAGCTATGCCCGAAAATTCCACTTACTCAACATTTCCAGTTAGTTTTTTTCCAGCAAAGCCACTCTGTCTCATTATTAGAGGATGCATGCCAACTCGTCTATTTGTTTTAAAGTTGGGAAATTTAAATACCAAAAACTGATAAAAGTTCAGTTACCTGAAAATTTCAGTCATTTAGAAGATGCTTACTAGTGAAAAGAACTTTTTTCCACAGTATTAAAATGTGCTAACCCTTCTTACCACAAACCAAATGGCTCTCTGAGGCAACAGAATTAAATGATCTGAAAATCAAACATATATGGCACGTCCAAAACTTCTGCTCTTAGCATGTGTGAACATTTCACAAATACATTATTTCACGGTTCCAAAGAGAAAGTGTGAGAGTCTGGAAGGGAATTAGCTGTGAGCATGAAACAGTTCAGGCTTGTGCTGTTGTCTAACTGAGACACCTTCACCAGCTATAAAAATAGCGGTTCCTCAAACCAAAAGATGTATAAGAGAAGAAAATCGACATGATGAAAGCAAAGTGCTATGTGGGAAAACGGGGCTAGTAGGGGGAGAAAAGGAAACATTTTCCATATTGCAAATAGAAAGAAGGAAAAACACCTCAGGAAATAGATGAACATTCATAATGGTATCAGCTGTAAACAAAGGGTCCTATGCTGGCACGAGAGGGTGTAGGGCAGCAAGAGCTACTTCAGAACAACTTCACTCTACGGGTTAAAAGCCAGCTGCCAATGATTCTCATTTAAGGGGGCTTCCTGATGCCCTCAGTGCAGCTCTGCTTGTCTCTCTCGTTGGAGCTGAGATTTAGGTTATGTCTCTGCGAGGAGCAGTGGCAATCTATAGCCAGTGGGGCCAGATCTGGCCACCGCCTTCCACTGTAAATAAAGTTTTATTGAAACAGCCATGCTTATTTGCTTCCATATGGTCTGAGGCTGCTTTCCTGATATAATGGCAGAGTTGAGTAGTGGTGACAGAAACTCTATGGTCCACAAAGCTTAAAATATTTACTATCCGGACGGTTACAGGAAAAGTTTGCTGACCCCTGAACGAAAGAGGGAAAAGCAGCCATTTTTCAGACACGTTGTCTGCCTGGTGAAAATAATCCAGATGTTTAGAGATACCTACAGGGAAGATAATGCTTTCGCTCTTCCTCTAAATGTCGGCAGTCGCCTTTGTTTAATAAGATGTTGGATGTGCGGGAAGCAGGCTATGGGGGGAAGGCTGAGAGCCCGAGGGCAGGCAGACAGAAACAAAGCCAAGACATGAGCAGACGCAGGTTTGCTGGGCAGTGAAGACAGAATGACCACTTGGAGCTGCCGTGTTTCTTTCCTGATCTGGAGATCAGGGAGCTTTTCAGACAGACATGGTCTTGCTTTGGGGTAAAGATTTGATCAACCCCATTTGTGGTCTGGATGGAGAAGCAAGACCTGGCTGAGGACAAGATTATCTAAACTCACAGGTGACCGAATAATTACCCCTACATGTATAGAACAAGGGTGAAGGATTACTTGGAGAGCGTCTCAAGCATGCCTCCCATCATGAAGCGCTCCTCACAGGTCCTGTCTAGGACTGCGACTCATCAGGGTTTTACCCGAAGGTGTGGAGTGCACAGCAAGGTGGGACCTTACCCAAACTGCAGGAGCTAAGTGAGATACCCATATCAGAGCCACGATCCAGCCCACTGCATCTCAACACATTTAAATCCTGGAGGGAAAAAAACAACAACCAGAAACAGAAACAAGCGGGGGCTGGCCTCATTCTGGAACATGCTCAGCTCCCTAAGAGTCTATGTGCCACAACCCAGGTGTCATCCTACTTACACAAAATCAGAGTATACGAATCTATCAAACATGTGTCCTGATTTTCCAGGACAATTTTTACTCTCAGTGGGCCATTCTTCCATTCCCCTTGAGCTTTGACAGTACTCTAGGGATTCCACATGGCATCTCCCAATGGCTCTCTCTCCTGGAAGAGCTTCGGTGCTACGTGACGTGAGGGACTCTCCCTCCTTGGGAAACTGCAGGCAGCACAGTGGGTGCGTGACAGCACGGGACCACAGCACAACACCTTCATTCTCCCTGCGTTTCTCCCTTCCCGCCCTCCACCCCCAACACACAAAAATGACTGTATTATTTGTTCTTACTGAGGGGGATCCTCCCAGGCTTGTCTCTTGACCCTATGGATGGGCATAAATAGATTAGATTTATATGAATGGGATCACACTACATACATTGACTTACAACCTGCTTCTTTGATAACATTTATTAAAGTGGAAAAATGCCCAGGTGAAAAAAAAATGTCATCTTAACAGTTCCACAGTATTCCACCTATTCATGTTCTAAAATGTATCTGTCGCCTAAGCTGCAATGAAAAGCACTGCGTAGACACCTTTGCACATACACTGAATTATCTTGTTAGTACAAACTTCACATTTTCAGAGATATTACCAAACTCTCCTCTGAAGGTTTATATCTACTTACTTTCCTACTAGAAATTTGTAATTTCATCTATTCCCTTACCAGCACTAAATACTGTTACTATATTTAATCATGGCCATGCATACCGGTGAAAGTGTGTCAGTGATATTCTAGTTTGCATTTCTACTCTGGATGTTAAGAGTTCAGGCTCTGGGTTAGACCAGGGGTCCCCAACCCCTGGGCCATACCGGTCCACGGCCTGTTAGGAACCGGGCCCCACAGCAGGAGGTGAGCGGCGGGTGAGCGAGAGAAGCTTCGTCTGCCGCTCCCCATGGCTCCCCATCGCTCGCACTGCCGCCTGAACCATCCCAGCCCCCCTTCCTGGTCCATGGAAAAATTGTCTTCACGGAACCGGTCCCTGGTGCCAAAAAGGTTGGGGACTGCTGGGTTAGACCACCCCCCCAGATCTAACCAAGTGCTTCTTGTTAGATGATTTGGTCAAGGGACAACGTCATCAGTGCCTCAACTTCCTCTGATGAGAAACAGGAATAATAGTATTTGTACCACATAAGGTTGTTATGAAATTAAATGAAACAATACATTTAAATCACTTATATAAGAAGCATAATACAACACAACTAAATGGGGTCTATCCCATGAATGCAAGGTTGGTTTAACATTTGAAAATCAGTGTGCTTCACCATACTGACAAACTAAAAAGGGAAAACCATGAGATCATCTCGAAAACTCAGAAAAAGCATTTGACAAAATCTAACATCCAATACTGATAAAAGCTCTAATCAAAGCTGGAATAGAAGAGAACTTTCTAAACATGAAAAAGAGCATCTAAGAAAAACCTAGAGCCAACATCACATTCAGTGGTGAGAGGCTGAATTCTTTCCCCTGTGATCAGTATTGAGACACATATGTTTGCTCTCAGACTTCTGTTCAATATGGTACTAGAGGTTCCACGCAGGGAAGTAAAGCAAGGAAAGAATAAATAAGTAGTAGGCATCCAGATTGAAAAGAAAGAGGCAGAACTGTCTATTTGCAGGTTACATGAGCACCTAGGTAGAAAATCTGGAACATACAAAAACTCCTAAAACTAATACGTGAGTTTGGGAAGGTTACAGGATGCATAATCAAAATCAAAAATCAATTGTATTTCCATATACTAGCAACAATCAGAATTTAAAATAAAAACAATAGCATCACTTACAATAGCACCAAAATATATGAAATCTTTAGGGATAACTCTGACAAAAGATTGCGAGACCTGTAACTGAAAACTACAAAATATTGCTGAGAGAAATTAAGACCCAAATAAGTGCAGAAATGTAATGTGTTCATGAGTCAGAAGCCTCCATGTTGTTACGACACCAGCTGTCTCCTAACTGAACTATAAATTCCACACAAACTCAACCAAAATTCCCAGAGGTTTTTTTGGTGGGAATGAACGAGCTAACGCTGAAATGCATATGGAAACGCAAAAGACCTAAAATAGCCAAAACAACTCTGAAAACTAACACAATTAGAGGAATAACTGACTTCAAGTGTTATCTTAAAGCTGTAGACGTCAAGCTGGTATCGTATTGACATAAAGACTGACAAGGAGACTGATGCCATGGAGTCCGGAAACAGATCCACACATACGTGGACAATGAATTTGTTACAAATGCGCAAAGACAGTTCAATGGAGGAAGGATATCCACAGGCACCACAAACAAAAAGGAACTCAAAATGGAGAAAGTCTAAATGTAAAAACTTGAACCGTAAAACTTCTGGAATAAAACACAGGGGAAAATTTGGGGGATGCTGAGTTAGACGAAGATTTCTTAGGGACTACACAAAAAGTATGACCCATACAAAGAAACTAACAGTGTAACTGCATCACTTTACTGTACACCTGAAACTAACGCCGTATTGTAAATCAACTACATTTCAATTTAAAAAAAAAAGAAACCAATAAAATACACTTGATGAAAATTAAAAGCTTCTACTCTGCTAAAGGCACTGCTGAGTCAATGAAAAGACAAGCCATAGACTGGGAGAAAATACTTACAAACAAAGCATATACCTGATAAAGAACCTTATTAGTTATATACAAAGTACTCTCAAAATTCAATAAGGAGAAAACAACTCAATTTTTAAACCTAGACAAAAGATTTGAAAAGACACTCCATCAAAGATATACTTTTGAAAATAAGCACATGAGAAGATGCTTCACACAATTAGTCATTGGAAAAATGCAAATTAAAACCACAATAATTCACTACTACATGCATATTAGTTTAATTAAGATTCAAAAGACTGACCATACCAAGGCTAGATTCTGGAACTAGCCTCGGAACCACACTGTTGATGGGAACGGAAAATGTACAAGCACTCTGGAGGACAGTTTGGCGGCTTCAAAAGTACACCTTCCATGTGACTCAGCTATTCTACTCCTAATTATTTACCGAAAAGAAAGCATGTGTCCATATAAAATTTGTACACAAATGCTCACAGAAGCTTATTTATAATAGCTAAGAACCTGAAACGTTCCAAATTTCCAGCCTCAGGTGAGCAGGTGAATTGTGGCATATCCATCCGACGAAACACTACACAGCAACGAAAATGAACAAACCATTTTTTAAAAGAAAAGGAACTACTGATACACAACATGGACAAATCTCAAGATAATGTTGCTGAGTAGAAGAGGTCAAAGAAGAAAAGAATACACACGGTTGGATTCCGTGTATGTAAAATTCTAGCAAATGTAAACTAAGACATAGTGACAGACAGCAGATCAGTGGTTGCCTGGGGATGGTGGTATCTGGGCAGAGGAAGAAGAATCAAAAAGCACCACTCTGGGGGGGTGATACTTTGGGGGGCAATAGATATTTCATTACCTTGATCACGGTGATGGTTTCATAGGCACAGATATGTCAAAGCCTATCAGATTTTACACTTGAAATACGTGCAATTTATTGTAAGCCAACCACACGTCAGTTAAAATATAAAACACTTTGGATGGTGAGTGTCAGAGGACAGCAGGCTCCCAACACGTGTTAGTTACCATTATTATTATTTTTCCACGAGGTGGTTGCTGGATGATTTTCTACTGATTTGACGTTTTTTCTAAGAGTACTTTAAGAGTGGAGAAAAGTGGTCAGTCATGGTTTAAAGATATCTCCCCCAGCCATCCCTTTGTCTTTTCACTTTGTCTTCCTGCCACAGATGTGTTCAGACACACCGTCTTACCCAGGATGGTTTCTGGCTTTCAAGTCATATTTTTAAAGGGAGGAACTGTATTTTAAATATTCAGTCTTGTCTACTTTGACCAGTCTTAATAAAGTATGATTTACATATAATAAACTTCACCCATTCTAATCACACAGTTAGACGGGTTTTGGCGATTTCATACCATCACGTTACCAACATATCTCTATCAGCCCAAAAGCTTCCCTTGTGCCTTTTTGCAGCCATAGCCTCCCCTACCCCTGCTCCTGGCACAACTTACCTGCTTTCTGACAATATCTTCCCCAGAATTTCATGCAAATGACTTCATGTTAGTGTATACATTCTTTCTTTGTATCCGGCTCCTTTCACTTAACATGGACTGTTGAGATGCAGCCACACTTTCGGATGTATCAACAACAATGTCCTTTTTGTGGCTGCACAGCATTCCTGGCACGGACACACCTGGAATTTGTTGATCCACTCACCTCTTGATGCACGTTTGGTTCTTTCCAGCATAGCGTGTGGGCGTTTATTATCATGAATGATGCCGCTATGAACATCCATGGGTAAGTCACTCATGTGAACATGTCTTTTCATTTTCTCTCCTAGGAGTGGGGTTGCTCGGTTTTATGTTTAACTGGATAGAAGCCTGCTGAGCTGTGTTCCAAAGTGCCTGTACCGTTTCTAATTTCCACTGGCGGTGCAGGAGCGTTCCAGCTGCTCCAGGTCTTTGCCAACAGTATCATCTGTTTTTATTTATTTATTTATTTATTTTGAATTTTAGCCATTTCAGTAGGTGGGTAGTGGTTCTGTCTTGTTCCTTGTCAGAACTTATTCATGATGAAAGTGTCTCAACCCATATCAGCTTTCTTTCCCAAGACCAAGATTTTATTCCTAAAATGTCCTTTATCCAGTAATTAAACATTAAACGGGCTAAGGCTTCCAAAGGGGTGGTGATTACAACGTGATAGCATGCTTCCTCACACCCTTGTCATATTGTTAAAGAAAGATTTGGAATATCAATTGAGCTTTCGTAATAAACCATAATGACTTGAGTGTTTTTAGCTAGGAAGGCAAATAAGGAATTAATCATTAAATGAAAAGTATTTCAGGCATCTTATCCTACAGGTCTTTGCTCCAGTAATAACAAAATAAAGACAAGGGAGAAAAAGATCTCAGGATTAAAATTACATTAATACTTCTGTAAGACACGATGTGTGTTAAACTCAGTTTTGATTTTATTAAACTTAAATCCGTGGTTGAGTCCAAAGGAGGTGCAGATGAAGAGACCCTGGAGTTGGGTCATAGGTCAGTGTGGAATTGCAGCGGCCCCAGACGCATCACTCCATGGGAACCAGGCTTCCCGGGCCATTGCCCGTGTGTATGTTGGGGTGATGATGTGGCCGGGGGGGCAACCTAATCCTTTATATAGAAACACGCACGTACGTACATGCACATAGGCACTCAGGAATGAATAATGGGATTTGGATTAGAATAGATTTGGGTATTAATTCGGTACTTAACTTCGTTATATAGGTGCTTTATCAAACAAGAAAATGTTATCAAACGGTATCATTAAAAGCCCATTTTAACAGCCCTTGCAGGCACGCTCCTCGTCCTGAGGCATCTCAGCAGATGAAAGTCGCGGTCTCCATCAGCGGCCTTTGCTGTCACAGCCTCAGTGAAATGAGGACGGGGCTGCGGTCGTGCCAGCCGGTTCCCCGCCTCGGCAAGCACACTGCAGCCGCGTCAACAGCAGCAAAGCAGCACGTGGTCCAGGGCTGAACCCAGACCAAGGCTGATTCCCAGCGGTCTTCATAGCTCCTTCTTTACACTGTCAACTCTGCTAAGCTCCTTTCTGCAGATCTGGTTAAAAGGATTTCCCTCGTATTTGCTGTCCATCCCCTTCCACACTCTTGACATCCTAGAGAATTTCCAAAAATGATTGGCATAATCCAGCACAGGGATTTAGGGGCATAATCTCAATCCAAACTCACCTGCACATTCATCTTTCCTGGAAAACATCTTGGAATCCTTCATTTTCCTGACTCCGTCTGGAGATGCCCACTAACAAGAAAGAAACTGTGTGGTGACCTTTATTCCTCCAAAAGATGGCAGAAATATTCTACCATGGGTCCCCAAAACACAATATAAACTTCTTGCCATCATAACTCAAAAACTAGGGATTCTTTATACGTTTCCTAGAAAAACATGCTTTTATCTGAAGCCACACGTAAACAGTATGTTTTTCTTGTCTGTCTTATACATGATAAAAATTATATAATGCCACCTGGTCATTGCTACTGGGGTTTGGTTTCAAGAAGCGTGGACTTTATTTCCCGGAATTTAAAAGTATGTCAGGGTTCTTGTCGTTTGCAGAGTCTGGGTGATGGGAACAGGGGGAAATTCTTAGCTCTCTTTCACTCCCAGTACTTCTTCATTCTACATGATCAACAGAGAACATTAATCGCGGAGTCTTTTGCATCAGTGAGCACCACGCCTTTGGCCATGTACTTTACAAGACGTCCGAAAGTAACCTGTGAATGAATGTCACTCCCTAGAAGAACTCCCTGAGCAGAATCAACATACAGGCATCGTTTGCAGAAATGGGCGAAATTACCAGGATCGGGCCTTTTTCCAGTGAGGCCCCCTATTAATATATACCTGTGCACATTTTTATCAGAAGAGCTAATAAGACGATAGGGAGGAAGCAAAGTTAGCTATTAGGTAACAATTCTCCTGCCAAGAGCCATAATCTGACACAGACGGAGCTGGGCGTAGCAGTCCATTAATGGTTCACGGCTCACACAATAATGACCTACTAACCTGACGTGGTGTTGCTCTCACACTTTGCTGTCCCCTGGGATGCTACTGTCACTGTGTTATCTATTGCCTGCTTCCCTATCAAAGAAAAAAAGCGGAGCTGAAATGTATGGACGCATCCAGCTCTGTAGTTCATCGCACACCAACCCTGGCAAGTGGAGGAACAATAGATTTATAAGTTTATCCTACATTAAGCCAAACACGCCTGACTGCACCGTAAATTACTAAATAATAAACCAGGTGGTGTAAGATCCTGACTTGGACAGAATATAAAAATCTATCAACCTGTAAAATACAATAACCGTAAATGTGCTATGTAGCTGATGGCTCAGGTAGACCACCCACCACCAGGATCCAAGGTTCCAGCAAGAAAATTCCAGCAAAGACATGCTACATTTGACACTTGGCTCCCTTTTCTTTTGTGCTCCCTGTCGGCGGAGGAAAGATCACTGAGTTAAAAACACTTGAGCGTTTGTTGTGTTTGTCCAATTTCTTTGTCTGGAATCGGCCACTTCCCTTGATTCCCGCAGTTCCTCCGGAGCTGTTCCCACACAGCTCCGAGCTGGTGTCTGCCAGGATGACGTGCAGCTGCATCAAGGTTGCTTGGATGCCTGAACTTCACTTTCAGATGAGCCTGAAACACTCCACGGTGTCTGGAAAGCGGAAAACGCAGGAAAGACGCAGCCTTCACACGATAGCTACCTTCCTCTTGAGAAAAATATCTTAAAACTGGGTTAACTCAGTAAACCCCCATCCTAAATTCCACACTTCACTGGTCGTCGCAGAAATAAAATGAAGATAAGTCAATTGGGCTGGCTCTTCCCTTGCAGCGCCCTGCGAGAGAGATGCCATTTGAACGAATCGCAGGGAAAAAAAATGAATTTCATTTCAGTGAAAGATTCCAAAATGATCCTATAAATTGTGATTCCAAAACATACAAAGCTAATTAATTCCTTTTCAGGAGATTTTCAATGAGGAAGCCAGGTTAAGTTTATATGATTTACAAACAGTGTTTACATTCATAGAGGTGCAACTAATTGCTACACGGTTTGACATCATTACAAGAAAATGCTGGGGGATGCAGACAGTTTAATTAGGGGTGGTTTCCAGTTCACTCCATGATTACCATCACAGAGCTCTCCTAATATGCTTATACAGTACAGTAATGCTGAAAAGTGATTACATTTTGCCCGCTGTCTGCCTAAAATTTGAATGATAATCCCTACATAAAGGGCTGTGTTCACACAGTTTACATTTCTTTCTGGATCGCACTCACCTGCTGGTACTCAGGCCCCATCTCTTCGTATTTTGCAGGTCAGCAGCATGGTGGCTGCGTGCAGGCATTTGGATGAGTCCTAAGAGCTCCTTGGAGTGCTTCCAGATGATACTGGAAAACTCCATGCTTCGCAAGACATTTTAGAAGCATCTTTTTTACCATCTACATGGTTTGGGTACAGCCCCAGGGATGGCTGTAAATAACTTAGTTCCAAATGACAACTCACTTTCCACTTCAGTCAATAACAATTGTTTTTCCAGTTTTAATTTTTAAAGTTTCACTCTGTTAAGTTGCTGTCTTCTGCCATGCATTCAAGTTGCTAATGACAATGTTGTCACTTTGCAGCCCCGAAAACTTGGAGGAGGCTGGGACTTGGGGTGTTCAGACCCCAGGACATCTGGGTTTTAATGAACCCTGTCACCATCGCAGAAAGGCCAGCAATTTGTGTTTCAAACATCGTGCACCACACTTACTTTTAACAAACATAGAAGAACCAAACTCATGGAAGGTTCTAGAATCCACAGGAACGTGCAAAAAATCCATAAGCCTCTCCTGCCCTAAAGACACTTACAATTTAGACCTGGAGAAAAGGCATCTTGACTGGCATCATTTATTTCATTTGGGGCTGAAAGGAAGATGAGTTCAAGCAACGCTGTGAAAGTGATTGAAACCAAAAATCTGACGACTCCAAGCTTTTTACCGTGCACACATTTCTAAGTTTCAGCTGAAGGACTTGCAAAACACTTTATGTTTAACTGTAATCTACTCTGGATCCTGGCGATTCAGTTTTGAAAGATGAATAAATGAATAACATTCCCCAAAGCAAATGGTTTTACAGCGTAATTAACACCTCAAGGGGGTACTCTGGGTTTTCTCAGGAATTTCAAAACACAGACATCAGAGAAAAAATTTTTCAACAAACCTCAAATTGTTGGTGTCTGGGTTAATGAAAGAGACTCCAGCAGCGGACCACCTCCCACAAGCCAGTGCCTCCGAGCTGGGGGACGGGCAGAGAATAGAAAACGAACCATGACCATGCGGTCTCAGCCTCTGGGCCCAAGAGGAGACAAAACTCCACCTGGTACAGCAGGCCCTGTGGGAATCTGTGCTTTGGGGGCTGACTTGACTCTGATTCAAAGAATAAATTTACCTTTCTCAGTCACAATGGCTAATTTATCTATTCAAAATCACATAACCAGTTTCTAATTAACTTTAATTAACTTGGGCATGGCACCAAACATTACATATCTCTGTTAGTAAGCAAACTGATAAATTCCAGACCTAAAACTCTGTAGTCGCCCCAAGTGATTAAAGCATTAAGAACGCGTTTTAAAAACTGTACCTCTTGTCTCTGGCAGACCACGAAGCAACATGTTTCAACCCATTTCCCTGGTCTTGGGCATCACACTAAAGGCTCTTCTCTGGAATCTTCTGAGTTCTTCTCCTCTTTGCTCCTGGCTGAAGCTCCCTCTCCCTGATGCACGGGGCTCTCCCTGCACTGCTCCCTCCCCTAACCTTAACCCTAACCCTGTCACGTCTCTGAAAAGGATACCTGAACGTACACACCTGAACTACAGGTAAGTTTACAAACAGGTACGTCATCTCCATTGTGATGATCCCAGGACGAGTCATCACTTTAGTCCCCTCACCTGGAGGCGGATTCAGCACTGACCAGCGCCCGGTGCACGGTGCAGACTGTCACTGTGCAATGCTCCGCCTCGGGCTCCAGCATTGCACAGATGCTGTGAGCAAATGCTACGCCCTGGACATGAGGGATGCCGGGTGTTCGGGGCACAGGCCAGACAAGTGGCCGGAGCCCTGACTCCAGCTTTGGTCCACATCCTCCGTTGCTACCTGCCTGTCACCAAGGGAGTCACTTCTCCCCTTTCTGCCTCTGCTTCCTGCATCTCTTCGAACCCACCAAGCACCTCATGCTGTAGGCACTTAATACATTGTTGTTTCATTAATTACCTCCATGGAAATTGATATACCTAACCCTGTACCTGAGCAAAGATGAGTCACAGGAGACCAAGTAGAAAGCCCACACAAGCCCATGAGGACACACAGGAAGCGTGACTATCGAAAATAAAAGGATTGTTGCCATTTCCTAAAAAGGAACAACTCGCATCTCCTGTAAAGCAGAGCCCCGGCCACCCTGTGACTTTCAGAACATTCACACGCTGCAGGTTAGAAAACCCTGACATTCATGGGGAACGTGCCCAAGACCTTGGCAAACCCCCATCCAGGGACATAATTCCCATCGAGCTTACCTGGAGTCAGTGCACAGTCAGATACGGATGCTTCCCCGGCTTCCACAGACACTCAGCCCTTGTCAGCAAGCAGTCTCGGCACCGGGCAAAGCCCTCCCACAATCTCCGGGGTCACCTCTTCTTAACCCTGTGGCTCCTCCGTGGGTCTCCTCCTTGTGCTGGGCCTAGGCCACTGATGCCCACATTTCACTCCCAACTTGGTCCAGGATTCCGTTTCTTGGCTGTGAATCCTCATTTTCTCCACTTTCTTTCCATTTCCCGCATTAATAAATAGCTTTTTGAGCGTGGGAGGTAGTGGGTAGATAACACTTCAACATGAGAAAATGAGTTTGAGTCATTTTAAGAAGCAATGAAGGGCTTCCCTGATGGCGCAGTGGTTGAGAGTCCGCCTGCCGATGCAGGGGACACAGGTTCGTGCCCCGGTCCGGGAAGATCCCACATGCCGCGGAGCGGCTGGGCCCGTGAGCCATGGCCGCTGAGCCTGCGCGTCCGGAGCCTGTGCTCCACAACGGGAGAGGCCGCAACAGTGAGAGGCCCGCATACTGCAAAAAAAAAAAAAAAAGAATCAATGAGGGCTTCCCTGGTGGCGCACTGGTTGAGAGTCCGCCTGCCGATGTAGGGGACACGGGTTCGTGCCCCGGTCCGGGAAGATCCCACATGCCGTGGAGCGGCTGGGCCCGTGAGCCATGGCCGCTGAGCCTGCGCGTCCGGAGCCTGTGCTCCGCAACGGGAGAGGCTGCAACAGTGAGAGGCCCCCGTACAGAAAAAAAAAAAAAAAAAAAAGAATCAATGAGTCCACAAAGACAGGAGAACTACGAAGATACACCATAAAGCTGCTGAATTATCCAGGCTCATCTGTTACATAGTTACCACGTACCAAATCTATTTCATGGCAGGCAAAAATCCAAACGGTAAGGCTCAGCAAAACTGCAAATGACGTCATGTCGAGGACCTTCCAGGTTACCTACAAATAGGCAAAACCACAAGGTCAAATCACACATTCCGGTGGTCTCTGCTGAATCAGGTCCCAAAACCAGTCCCGTAGGCCACGAAACCCACAAATGTTCGGTCAGCTTAACAGGACAAAAAGGGTTCCAAGTTCATCTTATCCTTCGAATTGGCCTATGACCCTGGTCCATTAACATCACTTATCACAGACCTCCAGCTCAGATTATTTGACTCCTAGACACTGTGAAGAAAGTTAGGAAGCAAGAACAGAACGCTCCAACTGAACTGGCTTCAACAACGGGGAACTTTATCTCGCAACAAGAGTTCCTGAAATGGCCTGGGAGAGCAATGATTAATTCAGCAACGTAACCAAGAATCGGGCTGTCTTTCCTCTTCCCCTCTGCCATCTCGCCTGGCTCCTTCCCTGGCCTCCTTCCTGGCCTGTTCAGTTTCAGGCATCAGAAGCAGGCAGCCTGACACCCAGCAGGAAAGGACTGGTCACTCCCCTTCCCTCATGTCTCTTTGCTAGTAATTCAAACCTGTCACAGGAGCCCCTCAGCTTCTGATTGGCCAGAATTGCATCACATGCCCTCACCTAAACCAATCACTAGCCAGGAGAGTGGAACCATCATGATTGGCTTAGACCACACCACACATTGTAAACTAAAATTGAGGAAACCAGCTGAGTGGGTCCCAACTCCCATTTTCTTAAATAGGAATCTGAGTCCAGATGTAGATACAAACACATGTGTAAACACTCCTACCTGTTTACGTGTGTGTTAAGCTGTGATGTAAGATGAATGTCTTACTGTGACTGATGGTCCAAATAGTTTAAGAAGCACTGGCTTAGGCCAATCCTGACCTACCCCTGGGGAGGAGGACATAACCTGCCTTCTCTGAAACACATCGCCATGTACGACAGGAAAGACCTGGGTGAGACACGACTGGGTTAGGAAGAAAGAACTGGGGAAAATCAATTGGCAGTGATCCCAAGCACAGAGTGAAGAGCAGCATCTTGTAGTTTGGGGGAGACAACAACCATGTGTACAGAGAGGCAAGAGGATTCAGAGCCAGGGGAGCAAGCACCAGGGCCCCTGGGCTGCCTGTAGGGCCGTGTAGATCCTATGTGTGTGACATGGACACGTTTCCAACCCAAAGCGTGCAGCAGATATGGCAGGGTGTGGATTGCAGGCCAAGAAAGGCACAGGTGATTTAATTTAAAAAACAGAAGCAGCATCTACAAGAATCTTTACCATCTGATGAACGAGTGAGCAGATTTTCCCCAGCTGCAAAGGGTATTGATTGATTTCCTGTGATGGGCTATATGATGATGCGGAAACCATCATGGGGCTTTGAATGCATTGTGACCCGGGAGACAGACGCGTGAGGGCTGTCATCACCAAGACGACTTCTGCTGTAGAGTCGCCGTCTCCTTAAGCTGACGTCATACTTAGTGAAGAAGGAAATTACTCTGGGTATGTTTCATTCCAATCCTTAAGGATTATGGGCTAATTAGGAGGACAGCAATGTAAATTTGCCTTGTGTCAGGTCTTCGGGAACAGTAAAGTAACATAATGAAGCAGTGAGCAAAGCAGATCGTTTAAGCCACTCTTCGCTGCGAATGTATATGATGGCAAAACGTATGCGTTGGCCTGGAAACTAGAAAAACATGGTCCACGCTGCAGGGGTCAAATACTGTTTCTGACAAGAAGAGAGGAACTATGTAAATTTGATTTAAATATATTGCTATGTCTTATATGAAGGCTTTCATAGAAAAATTCCATTAGATAATTAAATAATTCATTTAAAGGAAACTGGAGTTGTTCTTTTTGAAAGAACAAACTGAATTGCATTTAAATAAGCAAAGTAAAAAGCCAAATAAAAGCTTTCTAGAACCAGAAATTTATAAATTTATAATTGATAAAATTAGAAAATAAAATTTTAAGTGGCATTTCCCAACTTTGACTTCTCTCTGGACCTATGGTTACGTGTGCAAAATTACACATAAAAATGTAAAGCTTCAGCTGAAACTGTTTACTCTAAATGACCCAGTTAATCCTGATTCTGAGAACAGACTCCCACAGATCGAGGGTGCGGATGCTCTTACTGTCTGTTGCTAAAGAAAGTGTTACCTTTGTGCTCAAACACCTGTGTGAAGGCAATTGCGAAAACCCCAGCCAGTTCTGAAAGGCTTGGGAGAGGTTCAAGGTCAATTCAAAAAGTTTCTATTCCAGGGCTTCCCTGGTGGCGCAGTGGTTGGGAGTCCGCCTGCCGATGCAGGGGACACGGGCTCGTGCCCCGGTCCGGGAAGATCTCACATGCCACGGAGCGGCTGGGCCCGTGAGCCATGGCCGCTGAGCCTGCGCGTCTGGAGCCTGTGCTCCGCAACGGGAGGGGCCACAGCAGTGAGAGGCCCGCGTACCGCAAAAAAAAAAGTTTGTATTCCATTCTGCTCATCTGCAGGATGGGAAATAATGTCTGGTTTGGCCCAGCCGACTATGGGCAAAAAATGCTGGTTTCAGCAGCAGGGAGTCCTGGGCTGGGAGGGCATCTCAGTCAGCCTTCCATGATCCAATGAAGTGACGTGCCTTCTGCTGCCACCTCTCCTGCAGCTCGCATTGAAGGTTCCAAAAATCCAAGTCAATATTTCATTTTCACTCGTGCTGTGGACCTGAGGGAAGGGCAAGAATGGAAACAACAAAAGAAGAAAGGGAAATGAACTGGGTGGAGGTGGAGACCAAGAATAAAGAAATCAAGGAGATGGACTTGTGAGATGATTAGACAGGGAGGCATTTAGAAAGAGTGAGCAGAGTGCAAACCTGGAGGGTGGGCTTAGCCGCCAGAGAAAGGGCAAGGATGTCTAGCCGACTCCAATAGATATGTTACATTAAATTGTTCTAGACTTGGTCTGCAAAAGCCAGTGAAAGGATCAATCAGCCAGGAAGCCAGAAGCACTCGAAACCCTGCTCTCAATACAATGCTGTCCACCATCCCTTCCACAATTCAGGAGGAAAGCTGCCGGTCTGCTTCTGTGCCTCTCGATAAAATGCTGTCCACCATCCCTTCCACGATTCAGGAGGAAAGCTGCTGGTCTGCTTCTGTGCTAGAAAGAGAAAAAAAGGAAAATCAAGTGCATCTTGATGTCAGCTAAGTTTCCCTGCTGCTTACAAACCCAGGTGAGGCCGGACAACGGCAGCTCCGAAGCAAATGTCTGTGCCGCCATAGAATCTATGCCCCCCGCACTCACAGTCTGATTTATCACTGCTGTCTTCTAGTATAATTCGAGTACCTTCAGGGCCGTTTCCAAGACTAATAAATGATTACAAAGTGCTGCATTGTATCTCATGCCTTCTCTTCTCCCAAATCAAATCCAATAGTGATGCCTTGGGAACACGTTCTCCAAATCAGGGCCAGTGTCTAAACTTGTCCACTCATGGCCCATAATCGGCTCTCTTGGGAGTGCCATTCTGCATATATCACTTGAAATGAGTCCTTCAAAGAAATAATGAAGAAGCTCACATGAGCTGGAACGTCACCTATCTGCTTTGACGATTCATTTTTTTCTTGGGATCCAATGACCACACCTTTATCAGGCCGTGCTGAGGGGCACGTTTATAAATCTCAAACTGCAAAGCAGTAGAAAGAGCTCTTTGGTGGTGAGCCATTAACTCAGCGTTCTCCAGAGTAGACAACATGTGAGCCATAGAAATCCCATGCGAGTTAAATATGAATCTTACTGTCCTGACTTTTAAACCCCAGAGATGAACACCCTGCACAGGTAATGTGGAATAAACCCAACACTGTATGATTTTTAGGAATTCAGATGGACATGTGCTCCTTAGACCTTTGCTAACATAAATTTTGCCTTCAATGATATTTCCCATCCTTTGAAAGGTGGGTCACTACATTCTCTTGCCACTGGGTGATCAGAAGAACCAAAGAAAACAGGCATTAAGTTGACAAAACATCCCGTACATCCATGTGAGTAAAAAGGAAAAAAATAACCAAGATCTTCCTTGTGCCACTTTTCAGGATTCCTGACATCTGTCGTAAAACTCAGGCCATATGTCTTTTCCTTCCATTAAGGAGACTCATCACATAACCAGTGCTAAGTTTCTGTCAAAAAGAATTATTGACTTATAAGCATATCTTCCCCCACCCTGCTAATGATTTCCACAAATACACCCACTGATCATATTTTTCCTATCCTTTCCAGAAATTACTGGGAGACCCAGGGGGCCATCTGGGGTCTTGTGCTCAGGGATTTGACAGGTAATGTTAATGAGACGCACATCAGTATTTATTTCAGGATTTATTTATTTAGAGTGGAGCGTTCTGGTTGCGTGAGCCTTGCTGAACTGGCACTAGAGAAAGAAGGGAGGAAGGAAGGAGGGAGAAGGGGAGAGGGAGGGGACAGGAGAGCAGCTAGAAGCCCCTGTAAAGCAGCTGCACAAGCACCGTTTACTGCCTCTTCTACAGGGACTGCCTTCGTCTGCCCTCATATTGTCAGGTTGACAAGAGGAGAAAAAAAATTAACCAAAAGCCAAATCAAATAAATGTGCAACTCATAAATTCTGCAGCTAAAAATTTACCCCTGAGGGACGGCAACAATGCACCGTGGAAGGTTTCCCCCCTGCTGCCCTCATAAAGGCGGATGATAAGTGAAGCTTCCCTGCTCGGCACCGGGAGGCCGGGTCTAGAAGAACAGCGCCAGGCCACGCTTCCTCCTCCTCTACTTAACGAATTTATGCCCACTGTTGGTGGGCGGCGGGCGTCGAGCTGCTCCCCTCCGACGTGTCAGCATCACCAGGCCCGCGTTGCTAAGCAACACGTGCCTGGACCGGGCTGGCTGGCAGAGAGCCGCCTCTGGGCTTCGGCTCTGGCTGCGGCTCTGGCTGCGGCTGCTCCTGCGTGGGGCGCTGCGTGGGGGAGTGGGAAGCGGAGCTTGAACCACTGACGCCCACCAGCCACTTGATTTTTCGACTCCGAGGCTCGGTATGTCGTTCCGAGCAACACTTGTAATAATGAACATCCTTCTTGCTCCCAAGTATCCAAACAAAAAACTATGGGAAACCAGTTTTGGAGAAAGCCGGCTTGCTGCCTTCCACAGATCAGACCTCCCAGAGGCAGCAAACGAGGCTTTCAAGGTGAAAACGTTTATCTAAACAATTAAAGCTCTTGCCGCTACTGTGTCTTTAGTGCTTTAGTTCTACCTGGACCATACTGGGTGTGCTTTAGTATTTGGGAACAGTAGCCAGTACAGCCAGGGGTCCTGGATGTAGAACATCCATAATAAAGACTCTGCAAAACAATAGGGTTTTTCTTGCCACCCCATAGTCCTGGAGAATTACATTCTTACTTGGCAAAACTCACAAACCCTCATCTGCAGAGCACCATCTTGTGGCGGGCAGTACTGATCTCTGTACCCCTACTCCCAAACCAAGGGCTGGGGCACAAAGACCATAAGACCCAGCACATCCTACAGAAGCTGGATTATTTTTAATGGGAAAGCAGCAGGGATAAAAAGCTATGATCTCAATTAAAAATCAAAGAGATGGAAAATTAGCTTAATATGCTTCTAGATGATTCATCTAGATTCAAACTCGATTAATAGATTAGTGAAAATGCAACATATGCATATTGGCCAAACCTTGTGTCACAAAGGGAAAAAGAAAAACCCAACTTTTTTATAACCACCAAAGATAGCCACAGTCAGAAGTGTTCGTAGAGTTTCTTTTCTCAGATTGCCAAGAAACAGGAATATACTTTTGCTCTCAATTTTCACGTGCAGTGATATTTCATACAAGGCATTTGTAAACTAATCTCAGCAAGTAAATTTTTTCATGTGAAATATTTAAATGTGTTTCTACTAGCTGAAAAAAATGTAGTTTTGCTGCTTCTCTGAGATAAAAGGACAGTGCTGGCGTCACCGTATCTCCCTATTAACTGGAACTATAAATTCAATACATCTCTTTGTCTCTTAAACTCACATAGGTAAAATCGCTTTCTATCAGCAAATGTACTCAACTTACAAAGTCCTTCTTTTTTAACTACACATCCAAGAGAATAGCCAAGGAAACGTTCAACACGCCCTCACCACGGCTGCGGTATTTTGTAACAGCACTTTCAGATGGCAAAAGTAAAGAGTTGCTGTTGTAATGATTTAGGTTAGACTGTAGACTTTGTAATAAAACTAATCCCTCAATGATGCAGTAAGGAGCCCAGGAAGGTGACAACAGCTTTTAAGAAACAGAGTATATGCTTTTATGTTCTTAAAATAAGAACAAATGAGTCACTGTCAAAAATGTTTCTTGTGAATAATTATTTGCTATCAACACTCTGTTAAATTAGGATTTTCTCCTTCTGCACGGGTGATAAAAGCATTGATTAGCTGTCACTTTTAGGTGCTGAGTGACACCTATCTGAGTTCGAAGGACCTCTTTTTGCTGTTTTCCTTCCAGAACTGTAGGCGTTTTGACTAACATTCTGTTCTGAGTCTTTTTGGCTTAGTCCCTGCAACCCTGAGCCTGCATTCTAGAAAATACACACACAGGAATTGTCCTCTCCAAAAGGAGACACCCTCAGATCTGGCCACACCCTTATTTCATATCACAGAAGAGTAGGTCAATAAACCAACTAAAGGTAAAAGTAAAATCTGTAATAACCCATCAGCACTTCACCCTCGCACGTCGCAGCACGTAAAACTTTGCGTCCAAAGGTCTCACATCACGAGAATGAATCAAAAGACTCTTAAATACTCTATGCACCTACTTCTGATGGCTAATTTGGCTTCCCTATGGCGAAGCACTAATTTTTTATCTCAATCCATTGGTACAGTATTCTTTCCCATCCATCACAGGGGGTGGGGAACAGGAAAATTCCACTCTTTTGTGAGAATAAAGCAAAATTAAGCCAAAAAGAAAAACTAGTTTCCTACCAAGGAAAGCCTGCTGCAACAATGGAAAACAAAGAGTGAGCGGAAAGGGGGTGGAGGAGAGAGGCAGCAAACGCTGCAGAGAACCCAGGGGAAGCCTTACAAATGGCTCCACCAGAGCAGAAGGAATCTCAAAAGCATCAGCGGGCCAAATGCAGCTGAGAGAAAGAGCCAATAAGAAAGCCAACAAGGTGGCTGGACCAGATGAATCTGATGGGATGGCTGCGAACAACTCCCAGCTCGACGGGGAGGACCACTGTGGTCGAGAGGAGACGGGTCGAGCTTTTCTTTCCCAGGAAATGAGAGGGAAGTGCCCAGAATGGCTGAGAAAACACAGCCTTCGTGGAGAGGAAAAGAAAGGAACTGCAAACGTTAACTCAGGCTCCTGGACGAAGCCAGGAAAAGGATGGCGCTGCCGAGCAGTGGGGTCAAGGGCAAAGGGCAGGGGTCACCCACCCCCATACCCCCAGGGCAGAGCCTACAGGTGGGAAGGCCCAGCCTAGCCGGGGGCCAGAGGCCCCGCATCTGCCACATCTGCCCCACTCCCACCCGCCTGCTCACACCTGCTGCTGTCTTGCTGGACTGGCTCTGGTCCCATCAACCTTCCCAAGACCTGGACTGAAGGCATAGCCAGCACTGAGTCCCTCCCACCCCCGGGGCCCCTGCCAGCTTCTAGAAGTGCCTACAGGGAGGAATAAGACACTCTGACAGCTGGGGACATGTCGCTCCCCGCTGGCTTTTCTATTCAGCAGATGCCAGGGCCACAGACCAAGTGCTCCTTTTAAAGGGCCAGCCACTCAGCGACTGCTCCAAAAATGGAACCAGAAACCCAGTTCCTGCAAGCAACGGGCAAAGCAAATAAAAATAATTTACTGATAATGCGTGAAGCCGATATAAGACAGGTAAAGCTTAAATTGGGGGAAAACAGGTTGTCTCAATACTTTTTGTTGGAAAAGATCCTGATCCAACTATTGGACTGCTACACCAAACCACCCATTCATACATAACATGGAAGGCAAGCAGATGACTGTGCTTCCCGGGCAGGGCACGTGGAAATACTGCTGCACCAGGTGCTTTAAAGTCTCCCCCAAATTTACATCAGCTCGTTGTACCCTCACAGCACCCTTACAGGGTGAGCTCTGATGGCCATTTGAAAGCGGTGAAAACTGAGGCTCAGACACTGTTTACAACAGCCAGGCCATGGAAACAACCTAAATGTCCACTGACAGAGGCACGGATAAAGGAGATGTGGTCCATATACACAATGGAATATTACTCAGCCATAAAGAGGAATGAAATAATTACAGTAGCCAGGCCATGGAGACAACCTTAATGTCCACTGACAGAGGCATGGATAAAGGAGATGTGGTCCATATACACAACGGAATACTACTCAGCCATAAAAAGCAATGAAATAATGCCATCTGCAGCAACATCGATGGACCTAGAGATTATCATACTGAGTGAAATAAGTCAGACAGAGAAAGACAAATACCGTGTGATATCACTTATATGTGGAATCTAGAAAAATGGTACAAATGAACTTATTTACAAAACGGAAATAGAGTCACAGATGTAGAAAACAATCTTATGGTTACCGGGGGGGAAAGAGGGGGAGAGGTAAATTGGGACATTGGGATTGACATGTACACACTACTGTATATAAAACAGATAACTAATAAGAACCCTACTCAGTACTCTGTAATGGCCTATATGGGAAAAGAATCTAAAAACCAGCGGATATATGCATACGTCTGACTGATTCACTTTGCTGTACAGAAGAAACTTAACACAACACTGTAAATCAACTAGACTCCAATAAAAAATAAAAGATTTAAAAAACGGAGGCTCAGCAAGGTCAAGGGACTTGCTGGGCACCGAGGTAGGAAATCACGGGCTAACGTGGATGAAAGCCACAGCTGAACATCTGGCCTCGGGTCCAAGTGCCACCCCGTGCTGTGCTCAGCCGATGGCTGGGATCTGAGGTCCTGATGGAAACCGAAAGAGAGGAAGCCCTTCTCCTGCAGCCAGGTGTGAAAGCTAGTGTTGCCGGGGTGAACCCTTGAAAGCACAGGGTCGGGTCAACAACAAAATAATGTTTAGTATATCTCATGCAGTAGGTGGGACATACTTATGCAAAAAAAAATTCCTTATTTATCTGAAAGGCACATTTAACTGGGTCCTCGATATTTGACCCGGCATCCCTAGTGAAGGTGAATGTTAGCTCCTCCAGCCCTTCTTCCAACCCAGGAGAGAAAGCCCTGGGGACAGATGAAAAATGCTGGGTGGGTCACGAGCCCTTCCCAGAGGCCAGCACTGTAGGGCATCTCATCTTTTGTGAAGCCCTTTCTCCC